>NC_089766.1:25381607-25421607 GCF_040412425.1 Macrobrachium rosenbergii | reverse complement strand
CCATTTCCCAATGCCTAAAATTGAGGTTTTATTTCTGTTCAGATTTGCACCACTTGCCTTTTCATAATCTGTGATTATATTAAAACATTCTAATATTCCTTTGTCACTAGTAACTATGATAACAGAGTCATCAGCATATCCTAGAACAGAAACCTTTAAATTATTTGGCAAACTCAATGACATATCCACAAGCTTCTTTTTCATCCTCCTGTAAAAGGGTTCCTGGTAGATAATAAATAAAATCATGGATAATGGACATCCTTGCCTTACTGATTTCTTTATGGGGAATGGATCAGAAATACTGCCATTTATGCATAGTACACTTTCAGCATCTGTATAAAGCATTTGTATTAGCTGAATGAAACTAGGGTCAAAACCAAAGTTGCTCAATATAGCATATAAAAGATCATGATCCACACGATCGAAAGCTTTAGACCAGTCTAGATTTATTAAAGCAGCTTGTTTATCATTATTATTTGCATAAAACATAATATCTCCCATAATGGGATTCAAGTTGATAATTGACTTATCATCTACACAACAAAACTACTCGCGGGAAATGATTAAATGTAACACATTCTTTAATCTATTAGTTATTATTTTCGCTATTATCTTAAAATCCACGTTTAACATCGTTATTGGCCGCCAGTTTGCAATAAAACCTAAGTCTCCTTCCTTCGGCGTAAGCGTTATTATTCCTTTATTCATTTTGGAGATGGTCTTATGTTCAAAAATAAACTTTACTAGGCTTACAAATTCGATTTTTATTCCCTTCCAAAACATTTTGTAAAACTCAACAGTGAGACCATCTATTCTATTCCCGGACTTTTACCGCTCTTCATCCCCCTCAATGCTTTCAATACTTCAGACTCGGTCACTTCTGAGGTTAAAATATCATTCTCGTTCCTATCAATAACTTTATCTACGAAATTTAAAAACAAGTCTTGATAAGACTTATCACATTTCTCTTTTTTAAAAAGCTTTTCAAAATATTCCCTTATATTTAAAGTAATAGCCTTAGGATTTACTATTTCGCTACCATCGTCGCTCTTTATCTTATTTACATACGATTTAGAGTTTTTCTCCTTCCCTAACAAATTAAAATAATAAACTTTATGTTTCTTTATAAACTTGATATAATTTTCGTTCAAGAGCACAATATAAAAGGGGAAGGGAAACTGGAATATGTTGAAAAATATTGCAAAGTTTTGATTAATTATACACAAATGCTTAAGGGTGGAATAGCTATCCTTTTTAATAAAACATCTAATGTGGAAGTTTTGAGTTTTGAAAATGATATAGATGGTTATGTTATGAGTGTTAATTGTCGTTACTCAAATGTTAATGTTCAATTATTAAATGTGTATGCTCCTGCTGGGACTAGTAAGAAAAAAGATAGGGAGAAATTATTTAATACAGATATTTTATATTTCTTAAGGAACAATATAAGCAATATCATAATGGGTGGTGACTGGAATTCTATTACCTGTAACAGGGATTGCTCAAATTCAGATAGTGAACTTCTATCAAAATCATTTGTAAGGTTGAAAAGCAATTTGAAACTTAGAGATGCTTGGTTTTCATGTCATCACCAGGTGGAGTATACTGTACTTATGTTAGGGAGAATTATGGCTCAAGGCTGGATAGATTTTATTTAAAAGATTTGCATAACCATGTGGCAAATATTCAAAATATTCCTGTTAGCTGGACTGACCACTGCATTATAGTATTAGCCTTGAAATTAGAAAATGTAGCTTCGCCAGGGAAAGGCTACTGGAAACTTAACAGTAACGTTCTAGATAAAGATATTGTGAGAGACAATTTTCTTATGACCTGGAATAATATTAAGAGGAGCAAAGACAGATTTGGAAATATTCTATGTTGGTGGGAATATGCGAAAGCCCAGCTTAAATCTTTCTTTATAACATGTTCAAAGCAAATTAACCAAGAAAAATATGGCTTACTGAAATTACTGAACTACCAGTTAAAAGAAGAAATAGGAGGAGGTGTGATAGGTAAAGACAAGTTTTCGTTAGTGAACTCTTTGAAATTAAGAATAAATAGTATTCAAGATGAGATTTGCGAAGGAGTCAAAATTAGAGCAAAGGTGGATGATAAAGTAAAGGGTGAAACTTGCCTGATTCCTTCCACTTTGCCATATTTCGATAATACCTCGATCAGCTTTTCATCTGAGAGTTCGAAAGGAGCATTCCTTACTGAAACATACGTAATGGATGTACTAAGGTTCACAATCTTTACATTTCCCAACTGTTCTGAACATACCTCTTTGCCTTCGTATTTTTCCATGAGATCATTAAACACATTTGGTACTACTTTAACGATTACTCTATTCCTATTTATAAAATGAACTCCTATAATCGAGTCATGAACTAATTTCATATTTGAAAATAACATTCTACTAACAGCATCCATAGTAGGGTATGCAGAAAACTGTAACCCAAAGGAATCCTTTCTCCTAAACGGTGTTGAATATGACGTCATACTGTTACACCGAAACTAGTCACTGAAAGACTCAATAGATGGCAGCACTGTCGCCACCGTCTAGCGCAGTCTCCCCGCCTAGGCGATGCTTGGGGGGGAGGGGCCACTATTCAAAATAAGAGAACTTAAGAAGTTTTCAAGGTTTATAACTGCACTGTCACTTATACCACCTTCACTATGCTTACTTCAGCATTAACAGCACATATTCACGGTCCATCACAACATTTCTCGGCGAAACTGCGTCTATAGTCCCAGATAATAAGCAAAAATGAGCAGGAGCAGCAACAAAGTTGTTTATCTTATGCCTTCTTCTTCTTCCTCCATAAAAAATTTTCGGCCAAGGTGGGAAGCATGGGAACTAGATATTTTGCCAGTTTATAATTAGCGTTATTATAAGACGCTAAGATAGGGCGGATAGGAACATTATCTTTGTGGGCCTTTGGTAGGCCGTACATTGAACCATAGGATGACCCTGAGCTGTATAGAGACTGATAAGTGTTCTCAGTGATAATGCAACGGTCTTTTAGGCTTTTCAGAAATCGGTTAATACGGGCTTCTATTTTAAATAATGTTGAAAGTTCAGGAGTTCCTGTACAACAGACCATTGATATTATTTACATAATGCTTTTTTCCTATGGATGAGTCTCGTTTAATGGGTTCTGTAAGAACGATTTCAAGAAAGTTTTAGATCTAGCGGTGTGGGGACACCTTTTTGTTTTTAATGGTTGTTCTTACTCACAAATTGATGGTATGGGTATGGGCTCCACTTGGACCCATCTTCGCCGGTATCTTCATGTGCTCGCTGGAAGAACACATGCTTGATACTAGTCCCCTTAGTTACCATCCACTATCTTATAAGCGGTATGTGAACGACACATTTGCACTTTTTAGAAATCAATTTGACGCCGAGAGGTTTTTAGCATTTTCATTAATTCATTTCATCCTAATATTAAATTCATGATTGAACACGAGACTAACTGCCAGTTGCATTTTTTTAGATATATTTTAATAATACGATCCTCTCAAGGTTTCTCTACTTCTGTTTTTAGAAAAAAGACATTCACTGGTCTTGGTACAAATTTTTTTTATATTTTTGTTCTCTTGATTTTAAGATTAATTCCGTATTAACCATGCTTCACCGAGCCTTTGCTTTATCCTCTAGTTGGCAAGCTTCCCACAATGAAATCACGTTCCTGCAAAAATACTTTAACAGCAACTGCTTTCCACCCACTTAATCTTTAAACACGTCTCAAAATTTTTAAATAATATTTTTGTTCCACGTCATCCTACTCCTCACGTTCCAAAACTACCTATCTATTCCAGTCTTTCTTTTATATACGACACAACCTTTTATAAAGAACTCCAATCTCTAATATCCCTTCATCTCCCTGCCGTGAAAATCAAAATTATACCCAAAAACCCACTGAATACCAGCTTCAAAGACCGTTTGATCCTTTAATGACCTATTGCGTTATTTATAAGTTTACTTGCCCTCGATGTAATCAAAGGCACCTATATTGGATCGACACATAGGTTACTTAAAGTCCGAATCGACAGTCATGGAGCTGTCAGCTATAGAACTGGCACTAAACTTTCAAATCCCGAATTTTCCAACATAAGGGATCATGCCGATAAATGCAAATATTCTATTTAGTACAAAGACCTTAAGGTTTGGGCAGAGCCTCTAATCACAAACATTTAACAATTAATGAATCATTGTTTATTAAAAAAACTGGTCCCCACACAGAACACCCATGCCACGTCTACACCTCTTCATCCTCTTTTATCTCTCGTGAACTGTTTACAGGTTTTTGGTCAGTCCTTCCTCTGCCTCCACACTCAACGGTTGGGCCTTATTCAGATTTTTAACTTTGCTTGTTTTAGTGTAATTTATATTGTGTATTTTAATATTTGTCATTTAATTAAACGGTCATGGAATAGGGGTTTGATTTTGAGATATAACCTTTCCATATGTATATACATGCATATATATATATATATATGGCTTCCTTGATATATATATATATATATATATATATATATATATATATATATATATATATATATATATATATATATATATGTATATATATATATATATATATATATATATATATATATATATATATATATATATATATATATATATATATATATATATAGATGAAAGTGAATGTTTGCATTTTTGTTTGGATGCTATAGAAATCTGAGCCACCTGAACAGACAAGGACAAAATTTGGCTCATAGCCCCTATGTCACCGCTGCCAGAAAGGTTATATCTCAAAATCAAACCCTATTCCATGAGAGATATACAAACACAGACAAATTAAGTGAAAGTTTCCTTTTACCAATGCTCTTCACATTTTATTCAGTAACTCCATTGGGAGTCAATTAGCAGCTTGGGAGGAAAACCACCACCTTTTCTGTTGGTGACCTCATTAAACTTCTTCTGCTGCAAGCCTTATAATCAGTTTAGTGTATCCAAAAATTAAACATGTGTTTGGCTGTATCAGAATTTCTTTCATTCAGTCATTAAAGCAATGTAGTGGAAAATGCACTTGGCCAATATTTGACCCAACAAACATGCTGGGCTATTTTTCAAACCCTACCCTAATGATAGACATACAAACACAGACATCACAAATGAAATTTTCGTTTTTTATTAGTTCCATCAGGTTTTCTTCAGGTGCTCCAGGTATTCTTTCCAGGCGCTGTCAGACGTATGATTAACCTGCAATAATAAACCCCTATAACATCATTTTTTCTCAGAACTTATGTGAATTTGGATCATAACTTATGATAATTATTAATATAATTGTTTATTACCTCGATAAAATTAGAATCGAAAACCTGTATTGTTTTAAATGAGGTTTGGAATTAATTATCGGCAACCAGAGTGATGAGGAGCAGAAAAGGTGGAGAGAGACAGCTGACAAAATGGTTGTCAGGTAACCATATATCCAGGCCTTCCTGCATCCATTTCAGCACATTATAAATTTAATTGAAGAACTAAATAACGTTTTTCATATAATCACGAACATAGAATATGCATGAAAAAAGCATCAACTTAATTTCGATGATTCACAAGCTTTTATTTGAAATGGACATCTGGCAACTACATCAATCCAGAACAGCAGGACTGGATGAGTAACTACCAGTCAATTCACACCTTTGCTTCATTCCCGTCATTTAAGAAAATAAAATGGTTGTTTTGGTTATCTATTAGAATGATATATATTCATTTCTATCTTTTGTCAACGTGTATTTATTCAAAACAATAACAACGGACTTTGCCTTACATTCCCCCAATGTTGGGTTGCAATGAGACAACATCTTGGTGACAAGTTCATTGTGAGAGACCAGAGAGCCGACTGACTCGAAACGTGTTGCCGGCTCATGCTCGGCAGTGCATTACATAAACATATCGTACATCCCCTCAAGATTATACATATACATGGCAAAAATTAAAGGGGCAGATGTCACTATGATTATGTTAATGACAGATGAGAGAGAAAACAAATTAACTCTTTTGAATACCAAAACTCACAGTTACATACACTGAGTACGCTGCTTGGTGGCATTCAAATACAGAAAAAAAGAAATAATATGGATTCTTGAAAAATATCAATTCTTGATACAATTGTACGATTGCATACATGTGCAAACAACAAATAATAACAGTATTATATGAAGTCCTTGAGCCACTTAAAAGTCTACCGGCGGCCCTTTTGGCCTACTAACGACGCTGGGCTCCTGCATGGGGTGTGTTACTGGTTCTATGGGCGTAGGGCTCATGGAGGTGTCGTGCTGAGGAGACACAGGTGCGATTAGGGGCGGAGCAATGACTCTCGAGTGTCGTCTGTTCCTTTTGAGAGCCTGCCGCCTCCGTTGAGCTTGACTGTGTACTGACGATGGGGCCTAGTTTCCTATACTATGCCCGTTCTGTCCCACTGCTTAGTAGCTTGGTTTTGTATGTACATGGGTACCTAGTTTGATGGGCGGCAGTATCCTGGTGGTATCAAGGGGTGCATAACCTCCTGCGATTTTGCCACCTGTAGCTCCCTTCTCGACGTATCGTCCATCACCAATACCTGTCTACTAACAGGTGTTTTTTAGCCGTCGGTACCCTGTCACACAGCTGGTGACCCGTTGCAAGCTGAGATGGCGACTTGTTAATCTCCCTGAGAGGCGTGTTGAGATATTGGAGTATCGCCAGGGCCGTCTTGTCTGACTCAAGGGCTCCACCTTTGGTGTGTTTTTTCAGAGTAGCCTCTTTGCTGATTTGACAGCTGCTTCTGCCCTGCCGTTGGACTGGGGATACTGGGCTGACGACAGATGGACCTTGGCTCCCATCTCCTGAAGAAGGCCTCCATCTCCTTGCTGGCTAAGTTAGTACTTCCGTCAGTTGATATTTGTTCTGGGGCTCCCCAACGTGAAAAGTAAGATCGAAGGTGACTGCTTATTTTGTTGAACATGGCGCCACTGGCGAAGTGAGCTACTTCTAACCAACCAGTTAGTCTATCTGTGTATACCATGTATACATTGCCTTCTATTTGAAACATATCTACGACGACTTACTGGAAGGGGTATTCTGCTGGCGGTGTGTGCATCATTTCTTCGGGAGGCAGTGAAGGGGCATGTTCATCACATGAAGTGCATTGGGCACGGTGATGCTGAAGGTCTCCTTCTATTCCCGGCCAGTAGACTGACTGCCTGGCCCTTCTAAGCATAGAGTCGAGGCCTTGGTGTCCTGCGTGTAGGTTAGCGGCTACCTTATTGACGTAAATCTTCAGGGACAACCAAACGTATGCATCCTTGGTCCACCGAGTATGTCACCAGATCCTGGTTGATGGCTAGCCGATCCCGGGAATGCTGAAGAAGGGATGAAGGCAGGAGAGTTCTTGTGACTTCTGTTGGGGCCAACCGCCTGCTGCAACCCTAGCGAGCAAGAGCTGATACACTGGGTTGTTAGAAGCGGTGCTCTGACGCAGTCTTCATCCAACACGATGATGTCCGTTCCAAAGCAGCCGATTGACATGCACTGCCACTGCCACTTGAATTTCGTCCTCCAAATCCATGTCAGAAGCTTCGTGGGGTGCTCGATGGTCGGGTACCTTGAGAGAAAATCTGTGGCAGTGTTCCGTTTCCGGGTGGGTATTTGATGTGAGACTTGAACTGGAGTGTCTTCTCCTTCAGGTTAAACAATCTTGGGTTGATGACGTCCTTAAGAGCCCTATCACCCAGCAGTTTGACAAGTGGACGGTGGTCCGTGATGGTGAGATTAGAGCACCCAAGTAGGAACAACCTGGCCTTCTGCAGGCACCAGGTGACTGCAAGGGCTTCTCCTTCCACAGGGGCATACCCTGCTTCAGTTGGGGTGAGGCGTCGACTGCCACATAGGGCAAGATGCCAGCCGCCCTTGCAACAAAAGGGGCTGTCAGCTGATTGACAAGCACAATACTGCTGAAGGACGACGAAACCAATGCCTTCCTTGCTCCAACCGTCATGATTATTGTAGGGCGTCTTGTCGCAATATGCCAAGCTGTCCTTGGCTAACTGGCAGATAACCTCCTGTGCCTGCTGGAGTTTGCTACATAGCTGGCTATCCCAGTAGACGTTTTTCCTGTGGGCTTTCTGAGGAGGTCCCAAAGGGCTCCATGATGGGCGCCCTTGCAAGGAAGGGGACTAACGATTCACGAATCCGAACCACGACCTAATATCAGTGATGGAGGGCTTCTGGCATGTGGAAGTTACGTCGTTTCATCTGCAGGCTTGTATGACTCCCATCCCAAGTGGTAACTGACAAAGGAAACCTCTCTCTTGAAGAATTTGAACTTCTCGGGCTTGAGCGTAATACCTGCAGAGGCACACGTTGACAAGAATTCATATACGTGCCAGAACGCTCTTCGATGCTGTGATCATATAGCAAGGTGTCGTCGATGCATTTATGCTTTCAGGTGATGTTGTGTAGGCGTCGGAAGCTGGAAACAGTGACCCATGGGTGTTCTACGATAACGATACCGTCCCCATGGGGTGATGAAGGTCGTGAGCTGGGCGGCTGTCCTCATCCAATGACACTAGGTGGAAACCTCAATGGGCCTCTGCTGTAGTCTTGTACGTGTGTATGGGGATGCTGGAAATCATGTCGAAGGGTGCAGGCGATTGATGAGTCTCATGAAGACAGTGGGCATTGAGGCGCTGGAAGCCTACTGTGCAGCGAGGTTGGCCTGTCTTTTTGGCTACCACGACCATCCTTGCACACCACTCCATTGCATTTCCCTGCCAGGACTGGTTCTATCACACCCTTCCGGACATCCTCATCAAGCTGGGCCTTTACCTCCTCTTCCCAGTGTTTAGGGATTGCTATTTGTGACAGGCGTAAGGTACGGCATCAGGCAATAAGTGTATGTGGTGCCCGTCATCACAGGCAAAGGTTCCTGGTTGTGTTAAAGGTTGTGGATGAGAAGTGAAGTAACAACCATTCTTCGAGTCTTGGTATGTTCTCCTCCATGGGTTGACAGGTATGGTGGCTGACTTCTGTTGTCTGAGGGGAGTTAGGTTTGAGACTGCCTCGCTAATAACGTCAGCTGATGCAATGAGAGGAAGGGCGAGGGAAACCAGGAGGTACTATTCCCAGCTCCTTACAGGCATTCAGAGATATGTAGAAGTTCTTGGCCATCGGCATGAAGTAAACCTCCTGCTTCGTGCGTCTCCTACCTATTTCAATGGTGCATGCCGTTGATCCGAGGCACCTCACTCGGAGATTAGCCACGTCCTTCAGACCTGTTTGAGGTTGCAACCCAGGGGTTTTTGTGCAGGCTTGAAAGAATCGAGGGTCCGGCAACGCAGATCTGTTCTCCTGTATCTGCTACAATGAGTGTGGACACCGACCTCCCGTTCCCATGGGAAACACAAGCTTTGACTGTAGGGTGGGGAGAGGTGTGTCTGCAACAATCACTGAACTCGAGGTGAGCGGCGCTTTCGTGCACCTGCAACATTTCTGGAAGTGCCTCTACCTTTTTGGCACCCGTGGCACGTCATAACTTTTGCTGGGGACGATGCTCGACCAGGCGAATGACGCCCCCACAGTTCCCGCAATGCTTTGCACTCGAGTTACCGCGCAACACGTGACGTCTGGCTCTACATCTCACTGCCTGTGGCATCATCACTTGAGGCACCGGCCGACTCCTCGCACCATGTGGGACGCCAACGCCTTGGCGAGCAGCTTCAAAATTACAACACAAAGCCTGAAGGGCATCTACACCTTAAACGTATCACATGCCTGAAACACATGCCTTTTTAATACAGGATCACTGAGACCTACCATTATTTTTTCCTTAATAGCATATATTCAGCCAAGCATTCCACACATTTGGGACACTGAAAATCACAGTCGGTAGCCTTTTTGAGTACACCGTGAGAAATAACCACTCACTGACTCTACGCGCCCTTGTGCGAGGGCAAAGAATTCAGACCATTGCACTGCCTGATTCGACGACCAAAACACTATATTCCTGATGGCATCCAGAGCTGTGTCTGGAGTAAGGGCATTCCATTTGGTCTCTGAGTACCGAGCGTCCAGTGCACGTTGCAGCACCGGCAAACAGTTGAGTCTAATGTGCAGGACAACATCCTGCGGTGGGAACTTGTTGAGGTGGATCCAACACGTCATTGAACGTCTCCAGGACCTGAACGCTGCTGAGGACATCACGACATCATATTTCTCAGGGGCAGCAGAGACAGGGACTTTGCCGGCACATGATCCAGAACCGGGAAGGGCATCCTGAAGGGAATGGATGGCGAGTTGCTGATCTGCAATTAACATCTGTGCTTGTGTCACGGCCCGTGACAAGGTCCTTGGCATTGCAGGAGAGGCACGCCTCGGCTTAGCCTGGGCTGGTCGACGTATCAGGGGCATGACTTGGTTCGTATCCTACTCACTGTGCCATGTTGGGTTTGCAATGAGACGACATCTTGGTGACAAGTTTATTGTGAGAGACCAGAGAACCAACTGACTCGGAAATGTGTTGCCGGTTCATGCTCGGCAGTGCATTACAGAAACATATCGTACACCCATGAAAGGAATGTTTTTGTTATGATATCTGATCACGTCATTACTAAAGGTACAAATTGACCGGTAGGTGCTCACAGAGCCTTCCTCCTCACAGGTTGATATAGTTGCTCTACGAACATTCATAGCAGTAATTTTTTGCTATAGCTCCATGTAACCTTATACTTAATGCTACATTCATAAATTTGATGTCATTGTAAAGCTAATGAGTTGTTATGCCATGTTAAAAACGTCCCTAAAACAAATATAAAGCATATGTATCACAAGTTGAAGTTAGCTGTGTTGGAAAGTGTTTGGCCACTTTTTTTTTTTATTCACCAAAATTTGCTAAACAGAGATACCTAAATCTTTTTTTATTCAGCACAAAAGTAAAACAAGTTGCCTTTCGCTTGATATATAATTCATTTATATTAGTGTTAGGTGTGATATGACAAAGTGCAGTGAAACAATGGCAATATGTACAAACGCATTGTAGGTTATTGGTAAGCGACACCTGTTGGTTACTATTTTTCAAAAAATCACCAAAAATAGATACATTAAGATATCTAATTTTTATTTACATGCTGAGAAAATTCAATACCTTTCATTTCCAATAAATTCTGCTGACTGATGAGGAGGTGGAAGACTAGGCTGCTGCAGCAATTCACTTAATGGGAAAGACTCAAAAAGGCATAACAGAACATAGTCTAAATATTTCTTATTAAAAGAAAAGACGTATATTCTCATACTATATTAATGAAAATGAGTTTAAATTAGAACCTAGGAGAGGGAAAGGGAGAGAGAGAAAGAAGAGGTGGTGTTAAGGAAAAGAAAAGAGAGAGAGAGAGAGAGAGAGAGAGAGAGAGAGAGAGAGAGAGAGAGAGAGAGAGAGAGAGAGAGTTTATAAGCTGTCATTTAGAGTTTTTCTGGGCAGCCCTGGGTTGGTCAGCCAGTGTATGTATGTATGTATGTGTATATATGTATATATATATATATATATATATATATATATATATATATATATATATATATATATATATATATATATATATATATATACATATATACATATATATGTATATATATATATATATATATATATATATATATATATATATATATATATATATATATATATATATATATATATATATATATATATATATATATATATATATATATATATATATATATATATATATATATATATATATATATATATATATATATATATATATATATATATATATATATATATATATATATATATATATATATATATATATATATATACACACATATATATTCCTATCGAACCAATGACATTATTTGCAGAGACTATCTATTTTATCTAAAACTTGGATTGAGATATCAGCTCCTGTGCAACTACATGGCCTCAAAGGCTTTCATTGCCCTTTCTCCTAAAAAAATAAATAAGCTATAGTGTCAGGATTCAGAGAGAGAGAGAGAGTGCCTCGAACTGAAATCCCACAATTTCCTACTCTCTCTCTCTCTCTCTCTCTCTCTCTCTCTCTCTTCTTGTGAATTCATCAACAACCCTTCCTCAACAACCGATGGTACGAGGGGGATCATCATTATCAGTAACCCCTTTTAAGACCTTAAAGTCTCTCTCTCTCTCTCTCTCTCTCTCTCTCTCTCTCTCTCTCTTCTCTCTCTACGTGAAAAGAGGCGGTTATGCTGACATTGTAAACACCGAACCGATCATTATTTTTAAGATTGGATGTTTACACTCTCTGCTATGCTTTTCAGTACAGCCATACAGGAATTAATATAGTTCTCAGTTTATCTCAGACTCCAGTGGTGAAATCAGTGTGCTTCATTTGTTGTGGTTGATTTGTGATTACTGAGTATTCTGTCTAACTTAACAGTTAGACCCATTTTTGATTGGCTTTAGAAAATTTGTAGCAAAACATTTTGAGAATTATATATTTCTGCTGAAATTTGTATTATTATATTGCAACCTATTAAATTTTTCTTAATTAAAGGCTTTAATTAAGACAAATTTAATAGATTGCAATAAATTATTACCACATTTTCAGCAGAAATATATAATTTTCAAAATGTTTTGCTTGCAAATTTTCTAAAGCCAATCACAAAACTGCAACATAAACAACTTAGTTAGAGTTAGACTTTAATTTAAAGGTAACTTTTACTAATTATATATTTTTCTTAGTAGGAAAGATCCTATTGTACTAATAATGGCTTCTATAAGGAAAAAAACGCAAGATTTCAGAGGAAAACCGGAGTTTTCAAGAGAAATGGACTGAACAAAATTTATGCATACAATCAGGGGAGAAAGCATTGTGCCTTGTGTGCCATGAAACCATTTCTGTTTTAAAAGAATATAACATCAAAAGACACTACATCACAAAGCACAAAGAATATGAAAATATGACAGGTGAAGCACGCAAAGAAAAAATATCATTCTTGCAGAAATCTCTGAAAGGACAACAGTCAGTGTTTACAAAGAAAGTTAAGGAATATGATTCATCTCTCAAAACAAGATTTTTGATTAAGTCAGATCCTTGCAAAAGACTCAAGCCCTGTTCTGATGGTGAGGTAGTTAAAGAATGTTTGTGTGTAGCCTCAGACAATATGTTTCCTGACAAAAAGAAACTAGTTGAAAACAAGCCTTTCAAGATATACTGTTGCTAGAAGAATAGACAGTCTTTCAGGGAATATTGAAAGTACAATTGCCAAGCGAGTTAGTGCTTTTTCTTCAAACTCTGTTGCTCTTGATGAGAGTTGTGACAGCGCAGACACTGCACAACTGGCTGTGTATATTAGGGGAGTTGACAATGACTATAATAGTACAGAGGAAATGGCTTTACTACAAAGCATGAAGGGGACTGCAACAGGACAAACTATTTTTGATGAATTGGAAAAAGTATTGGAAAGGTTTGGACTGGACTACACTAATTTAGTTTCCATTACAACAGATGGTACGCCTGCGATGTCTGGTCAGAGAAATGCGGTTGCTGGATTACTAAAGACTAGAATGGGGTCTCAAAATATTGACTCAGGTTCACTTACTGTCCTGCATTGTATCATACACCAGGAAGCTTTATGTGCAAAGACAATAAACTTTTAGCATGTGACTAATATTCTTGTGAAACCTGCCAATTTCATTAGGTCAAGAGGTCTAAATCACCGCGAGTTTCAGCAGTTAATGGCAGACATTGATGCAAAGTACAGCGATGTGAAGTATTTTTGTGAGGTAAGGTGGCTAAGCAAAGCAGGAATGCTGAAGAGAGCATATGACCTTTTGGAAGAAATTAAGCTGTTCTTAGATATGAAAGGTAATGCTATCCCTGAATTGAGAGATAAAGAATGGAGATGTGATTTAGCAATTTTTAGTAGATATAACTGATCATCTTAGTGCACTGAATGTTAGACTTCAAGGAAAAGGTCAACTAATAAATGAGATGTTCTCACTGATCAAAGGCTTCCAGATAAAATTGCGTCTGTGGGAGTCACAAATCAGAAACCAAAACCCAGTCCACTTTCCTACACTGAAAAACCATGACACTAGCAACTTTCAGTATCAGAATTATGGTGATAAGTTGGCAGTCTTACGAGAGGAATTTTCAGAAAGATTTGGTGACCTCAAGAAACATTCACACGCCATTGAAGTCTTTGCTTCTCCTTTTTCTGTGGATGTGACAGCAATTCCCGAGGACATACAGATGGAAATAATTGAACTACAGTGCAATGATGAACTAAGAAAGAAGTTTGATGATAGTTCAGTATACCAGTTTTATAAGAAGCATGTATCAGAAACAGCGTATCCAAAGCTCTCTGCTCATGCAAGGAAAATGATGGCAGTGTTTGGTAGCACATATGTATGTGAGCAGCTCTTTTCAAAAATGAATCTGGTTAAAATCAAGTATAGGTCTTCACTTACTGATGAACATTTGGAAAGTAGCCTGCGTGTAGCCACATCATCCATACAGCCTGATATTGATGAGTTGGTGTCCCAAATGCAACATCAACCATCTCACTAGGGTAGCCTTTCATTTGCTCATTAATGGTTAGGGAAATGTCTGTGTTTGATAATTCTTATGTTAATGATCCCAGTTAACCAATAATAAGTATTTATTTATGTTTGTACATTATAATAATAAAGTACGGTAGCCTTTCACTTGCTCGTTTATAGTAAGGAAAATACTTTTGCTTCGGACATTTCTTATTTTTGTGATCTCAATTTAAGTAAAATCAGTAACAAACTAATTATCTATCTTTATCAGTATAATCTCACATAATATGTCTTCGATCGTAGTATGTAACATGAAATAGTAAGGTTATGTGGCCCTCCATACCAACAGAGTCGTGACTAGTGGCCCTTTGGGAAAAAAGGTTGCACACCCCTGGTGTAATCTTTTGACTGCCTAGTTTATTTTCCCCTCAGCGTCTTGGCTTTTAAATTCTCTTTTTGCCTACATTTTCAAAGTTTATTGTAATTTCCTTTACTTCAAGAGGTTGATGGTCCGCCCTGATGATATATATATATATATATATATATATATATATATATATATATATATATATATATATATATATATATATATATATATATATACACACACACACACACACACACACAATTGTATAGAACTAACTGTATAGAATATATAAAAGAAGCAGAATCCAGATTTTGACTTTTCCCCATGAAAATGACAAATATAGGCTGAGCTGTTAGCACGCACCTCCACTGAAGAGAAGTCCACAATAAGGAAAATAGAAAAGTCTTTACAAAATAAATGTAGCTGAAGCAGCAATAATATTCAATATATATATATATATATAAATATATATATATATATATATATATATATATATATATATATATATATATATATATATATATATATATATATATATATATATATATATATATATATATATATATATATATATATATATATATATATATATATATATATATATATTGTCACGAAGTGATCTAGTACCTAGTTATTATACAACTAATAAGACCAAAAAGTTACCTCACTTCAGCCAGACACTTGAAACCTCATAACAAAAATATTAAGTCTGAATACTCTAAACGTACAGTGATCCCCTAAAACTTGCTTATCACTTGAAAAAAAATCAATCTAACTTCATCAAGTTATGGGTGAGGTAACAACTAATAAGCTATAAACAGACTAGTGAAAAAATGGGCATCACTTCAACAAACACAATAACGGTTTCCCTGGTTCTATTTCACTTTGATAAAGGAGAACTAGACATATACAGTATATCACTTACCTTGCACACATACATTAATTTCTCTAATCACTGGTGGTCAAAATGAAACACTGTGCTTTTAAAACTTTAAACAGACAAATTTATTTCTAAGTTCAAAAGTTATAGCAGAGTTCACAATCTCAAAAAGATATACTATTACTTGACAACAATGTAAGATTTAAGTATTTCTTAATCAAGATTAATTCACAAAACTTTAATTTATCAAGAAAACAATTTGGTTAAGTAAAATTCAAACCAGTAACTCTCATTCAGGTTTTAAATATAAGTCTGAACATCTGCAATTAGCCCAAGTGTTCATTAAAACATTAATAAATGGGAGTCAGTACAGGTATTCACTGAAATCTCAATAATAAGTATGCACTAACAAAATGCTAAGTAATCACCAACACAAACTTTGGAAAACACTGTGTAATTATACAATTGGAGCAATATGATAACACAGACATATAAGAATGAAATATGCAAAAATGGAAATATACCAACAGCATTTTCACTAAGACAAAAATATGTTTAAAGATTATATCAATCTTTCAAAAGATTACCTTCACTTAAAAAAAAAAAAGGCTAAACTCGCGTCTTTCTAAAGCTTCCTCAAAGACAACACTACCAAGTCACAATTATTTACATTTAGTGAAATATAGTTAACAGCAAGACACATTAGAACTCACTATAACGTTTGTGCAGGGTCTGTGCATTTTTCGGTCAAAAAAAAAAAAAAATGGCAAAACTCAGCTAATCAACGTAGGCCCAAGAAATTTTTGGGGCTTATTTGCTCCATAATGACGTATATTCTGTGTGAGTTTCATGATCCTACAGTGAAAAATAACGATGTTCATACGTGAACGTGAAATCTTGGATTTTTTTCGGTTTTGGTGTGAGGAGAAAAAAGTTGCGGTCCTAGAGAGTTTCTGTGCTTTGAGAATTCTTCTATGTCCACGTGGAACACGCACATGGAAAATGATCAAAATCAGACAATAAATAAGTACCAAAAATGTGCACAAATATCGAGAAAATACGTATAATAAAAATCATTTTCACATATGGAGGGCTGGCGAACCTACTTTTCGGTACAGGGAAAAATTCTTGTTAAAAGATGTGTAAATTATGTCACTTTCCAGCTTGAAACCCAGTAAAGCTATGTTGCATAAACATATTCTGCAAAAAATATGTTAAAAGCTCCCCCCCCCCCACCGCCTCAAAAAAAAAAAATTCAGAAATCGCTGCTTGAAGTTTACGGCGATATAATACAGCCAGTTATACGGTTTAGCTTTGTTTCCTATGAATCGTCAACGTTTTCTGTGGGCGAGTCAATTATAGAAAACGGCTTCTGACAAGTTTATGGGGACCTTATGTAAATAATTATCGAACGCCAAGTGACGCTCGATAAATAAGATTTTTTTTTTTTTCTAGGTAAAGGGTTTATCACTTTATTTACACATTACAAAAGGCATTTATTATTATATTTACACGTTACTGAAGGGCTAGAAGCCACCAGCTTCATACGTTGTGCCTTCCTGTCTTTTCTTCCTGGCTTCTTCTGCAGCTAATCTATCCTTTTCTTTCGTTTTTCTTCTTTCTTCCCTGTAAGTACCAACATCGTGGATTGCCTTTTCTTGTCGATCCTCAATGCTACCCCCGCAGAGGTGGCTCCCATAGGGTGATATGATGTGTCTGACAGCACACCTTCATTGAACTGGATGATGGCTTTTGCCACCAGGTAATGCAGCCTGGTCTTCTGGTGAAAAGTATTTTTCTAGGCCTTAGACCAGATAACTTTATTCAGACTCTCACTGGGATTTTGTGTTTTCCCAGTACATCTCTCCAGAAGTTGAGGTGTTACCACTCGTTTGTACAACTTCACAAAGGTCGTTCTTTATGTCTTCATGAATGGGGTGATGAACAGTCTTTGTGTTTTACTGTTGACACGTCTTTTCCATCTCGTAGCATCTTTTGGTAGAAATACCAGCGGACTGGGCAGGACTGATGGTTGGGGTTTCTGTCAGTGCTGGCTCATTGCCTCGACGTCCCCAATGTTGTGGTCAATGGCAGTGCGAAAATAATTTTGTAATGATGTGATGACTCCAGCTGTCAATGCACCAGCTTTTTTTCCTCCTACGGTTTCTCCTGCCTTTCTTTTTTCCTGGACATAGTCTCTCAGCTATTTTTCAATACGTCTTGCTACATGACTGAGACATTCCTTCTTGTTTATCTCAATCTGCTCTCTATAATAGCCTATATATGTGGAGGATGGCGTAATAACAGCAGCATCTTAGCAGCAATATAACTTTATTTCCGTTACTGTTCCGACATCGTATCAACAACCAAACACATGGCGGTCTTCTGGCGCAATACATTCAAAACATAGAATGTTCCTAAAGTTAAGGGAGAATGCCCCAAGAGTTTAAGGTACATAGTGCATTAAAGAAAATGGTTTTTTTTACAGACACTACATCCCTCCCTTATTGAGCATTCAAACTCAACACCCATGCTACAAAGCAATGTAAAAAAATCAAGGCTCTTTTCCTATACAAAACACCAGGAAAAACATTTTACACTCAACAGCAACTCAGCACAAATGACATCATACTATATGCACAAAACTTCATTACCTCACATAGTCACTCAAAATCTAGGGGTTTCCTTACCCTATGTAAGATTAGCTGTTTCATGAACCTGCTAGCGCCTAAAGCGCCGCCCATATAAGTTGGTCCTCATTATCACGAGCTATCTGTACTTCCGTCTTCGCTGTGAGTCAGTTGAACATGAAGAATACGAAAAGCTATGATGAGTATCATTTCCTGATCCTGCCTAGCATTAGACCCAACATGGCGCAGTGAATGAAGAAATAGGACCTACAGCCATATCCATAGTACAAGCATGGCACCACCGCCAAGACGATTTTCGTTTGCATCCCCAGGGCAGAATTGCAAGGACAGGAAGTTCAGGAACCCGGCGTCAGGATATCGAGCTTCAATGCTGCAGGCTCAACACGTATTTACAAACCCAGCAACAGGCCATCCAGAAACCTTCAGGCTGAGATAACAGCGTTGTCACTCCTGGGGTAGCAATGTCCCCAACCAAGGATCCTCCATCAGCAGCTCCAGAAAAAGTGCGAGGCTGAGGTGTCCCCTGCAGCCTTCAGGTCTTGGAAACGGTCAATGGAGTGTTGGTTGCAGCTATGCCAGTGAAGTCTAACGAGGCTGTTCATCACATAAGGCTACATTGTGTCCCGATATTGCAACGTGCACTTGATTCTAGATATACCGACGCGCAGTGGATTGCCCTCTCTACTGAAGGGCATTCAATGCAGTTAAGCAATTAGTGATAAAAGCTTCCAATCAAGCAGTGCAGTGGCTAGAGTTTTTGATTTGGCCCAAGAGCCTGGTGAGTCCTTTAATGATTTTTTATTAAGTGTACATAAAAGGCTACGATTGTGCATTCACTTGTCCCTAATTGTAATCATGATTTATCTGAATATATGCTATTGCATAAGCTCATGGTAGGCCTAAGTGATAAAGTGCTAAAAAGGCAAGTATTTCAGTCGTGTAATGATATTCGTGATATCGACTCCTTCAGAGTCATGTGCAGTGCGTTTGAGGCCGCCCACACGACGCCCTTTCGTAATAGGGCATGGCCTAGCAGCTTCCCTAGAGCAGCTGCTGCGAAGTGTGTGAGGAAGAACCGAGGTGGCTGCCGCCTTAATAAATATGACAAGAGTGCCCCTGTGAAAGTACAATCACGCCCTGTGGTAATTGTGGTATTCGTCATGCCTCTGGTATTCCTCATGTCCCGCAAGAAACACGACATGTCACGGTGCGGTAAAAACTGGACACCTGAAGAAGTGTTGCAGAGGGCGGAGCGCCAAGAAAAACGTCATTGGTCTGGCAGAGGAGTCGGACATATTTGAGTGCAGTGACTGCAGTTGTCGTAGCGGCAGAGGCAAGGTTGCGGAACGGCAGTCCTCACAACCCACTATTCGTGTTGATGTATGCTTGGCCAACTCAACTGAGTGGTCCGGTGTACGAGCGGTGCCGGACACTGGTGCCCAGGTTTGTGTTGCGGGACCCGCTGTTCTTGCGACGTTGAACGTGAAACCGGCTGCGTTGAGGTAGAAGGGAGGGTTGCGAGACTTTGCCAACCTACATCTGAAGTGTTTAGGTCGACCTTGTGTACTATAGAATACAAGGGGAGGCACACAACCCAGGAAGTGTATTTCGTAAAGTCTTCCATTGACTTTTATCTATCCATGGACGCTTGCAAGAAACCAGGTCTTGTGCCAGAAACGTTTCCAAACCATGCCCCATCTCGGACTCCGCCCCACAGCAGCAAGTGCGACCCATCGCGTCGCCGCAACCGATCAACCTGCAAGACCGCCGACCATCCCGTTTTCCCCTACTGAGGAGAATATTACCAGATTGGAAGACTGGTTATTAGCCCATTTTTCAAGCACGACCTTCAACACCGAGAGAGAGCCCCTCCCGGTAATGGAAGGGAAACCCCACCGTATCCACCTATTACCTGATGCAGTTCCTATGCCTGCCACACCTGCGTCCGTACCCAAGCACTGGGAAAAAGAGGTGAAAAGCCCAGTTGAGGAGGACATTAAGAGAGGGGTATTACAACGAGCTCCCCCTGGGGAGCCCACAGAATGGTGTTCACGTATGGTGGTCGTGGCCAAGAAATCGGGGCAACCAAGACGTACAGTCGACTATCAGAAGCTCAATGCAAGTTGTAGGAGGGAGACCCACCATACCCCACGCCCTTCGATATGGTATCCAGCATTCCCTCTGCTCATACAAGACTGTGGCCGACGCTATTGGGGATTTCACCAGGTGGAACTGGACAAGGAGAGCATACCCTAACTACATTCATCACACCTTGGGGCAGGTATCAACACCGAAGGACACCAATGGGGCATTGTTCTGCATCCACGCATATACACGTCGTTTTCGATGATGCCATTGAAGAAGTACCCAGGAAATTCAAGTGTGTGGACGACACACTCCTCTATGATTCAAGCGTGGAAGGGGCCTTTTTGGCATGTGTATGACTTCCTCGCAGTCTGTGCATCTAAAGGCATCACCTTAAAACCAGAAAAATTCAGTTCTGCAAGAAAGAAGTGGAATTCGTTGGGTTTGGCGTCGGTTGGGACCTACAAGCCTTCAGAAGATTGTTTATCCGCCATCAGAAGTTTCTCGATGCCCCAAAACCCACAATATCTGACATTAGGTCATGGTATGGTTTCGTCAATCAGCTGGCCCCCTTCCTGACAACAGCGCCTATCATGACCCACTTTAGAGACCTACTGAAGAAGCCCTCGGGCAAACAGGTCTATTGGGATGAGCACCTTCAGGAGAGGTTTCGTCAAGTGCAAAACACCGTCTGCAAGTTAGCCAAGGATGGCCTCACCTACTACGACAAGCTGCGACCGACTGTTGCAGTCACTGACTGGAGTAAAGAGGTTGTGGGATTCGTCATCCTCAGCAATATTGCAGCTGTACATCCGTCGACACCCCTTCTGCTGTAGAGATGGTTGGAGAATAGCGCTTTGTGGCAGTCGTTTCCTCACGCCCGCGAGTCTGGGTATGCAGCGGTGGAGGGGAGAAGCCTGCGGTGGCCTGGTGTTTAAAAAAGGCGCGGCTGTTCTTATTGGGCTGCCTTAACTTGACAATTGTCACAGATCACTGCCCTTTAGTTAAGTTACTAGGCAATAGAAGTCTCGGCGATATTACCAACCCCAGACTGTTTAGATTGAAGGAGAAAACATTATTGTATAATTTCCATGTTAAATACCTACCAGCAAGAGAAATCATGCTGCTGACTTCCTCTCGATTTCCTACCCTGAGGACCGCGCCAGATAGACAGGATGAGAGCTTCAACGAAGAATTAATGATTGCCATGGTGTCAGCAATCACAGAAAACCTACAGGAGCAGTGCACCATAGATGAGAAAATTGTTTGAAAGGCCGCCCTGGACGACCCAGCATATCAGCTACTAGTCGCTCAGTGACTGCAGGACTGGAACCTGAAGAAAATCCCAAGAAATTGCATGTTTGAGGCCCTTCTACAGCGTCAGGGAACGTTTGTCTACATCTGGCAACCTGATCACATACTGTTTCAACGACAGCTGCATCCGCCTTGTCATTCCGAAGAACTCCGCCATCAGGTAGCCGCCAACCTTCATGCTGGACATCAAGGCCTTGATACAATGTTGAGAAGAGCGAGACATTCAGTCTATTGGCCGGGCATCGAGGCGACCTCCAGCATCATCGTTCACAGTGTACATCGTCGACGCCCCACTCACCATCACTGCCTGCGAAGTCATGAGGATGACCCCCTGCCCCAGAGTATCCGTTTCCAACAGACCGTCATGGACCTGTTTCAGCTTGCAGGACACACGTACATGGCATACTGCGACAGGCTTACAGGCTGGCTAGAAATAGCCCACTTCCTAATGGCACCTCGTCTGCAAAGGTCATGACAAAACTTAGGAATTACTTCACTCGGTGGGAGCACTTGAACAATTGTCTACGGACGACAGCACCAACCTAGTGAGCGAAGAAAACATGGCCTTCTATAGGAGATGGAGAGAGTTGATATACGCCTATCATCTGCCCACTACCCGCAGTCAAATGGGAGAGCCGAGGCCGCCAGTTAAGTCGCAAAGAGGATAATTAGAACAAGTATCAGTGGGACTGGGAGCCTCGATAACGACAAGGTGTCATTGGCCATGCTACAGTACCTGAACACGCCTTGAGGGTATAAATAAATCTCCGGCACAACTGGCAACTGGGAGACAGCTATGCGATGGTGTTCGACAACTGCAAAACTCAACTATATGGTAGACCGCCACTGGAAAATCCATTAGAAAAGAGAACGTCAAGTAGCAAAAGAAATAAGAAGATAATTGACAGCGGCACCAACAGGAGGCTCACGCCCATACAGCCAGGCACACGTTGGCGTTCAGAACCAGATGACTAAGGCCTGGGACAGGCTGGGAATTATAGTTGAGCAACGACCTCATAGGCAGTACACAGTAAGATTAGATGGCAGTGGGCGTTCATCGATAAGAAACAGACGACACCTCAAGGTCATTGAACTGCCCGCCAGTGAGCCAACAGGGAGCCACTTCTACCGAAGACGAAGTGGCTCATAAGCCAAAGTCTTCCCCCATCAACGCCAAAGTACGGCCCTCAGGAAGCGAGAGGCCCCCTGCCTGGATGAACGATTATGTATAATTAACCATGCTTTGATTCTGCATTTTACAAGATGAAAGTGTTTTTTTTTTTTCTTCTTTGTTGAGTTTAAATGTACCTTGAGTTCGTATTTGCTGATGTGATGATTATTTCACTTTATATGTTGTTGCCACTGATGTTGAACTCTCTCTCTCTCTTTCACTCTCTCTACTTTTCCATCATCTTGATGTTGCCATTACTCGTTATGATTGTGGTTTGCCATACCTGTCTTGAATGTTTTTCTTTAAAAGTGTTGGTCATTTCGCTTGTCATGTTTGTCTGTCTTTGGTGTTGCCAATGTGTTGTCAATGATAAGTTGGAAAATATTACCCTCTTCGTAATATTTTGGGAGGAGATGTAAGATGTATTAGCTCATGAACCTGCTAGACCTGCCGCCGCCCATATAAGTGACGTCATTATCACGAGCTATCTGTACTTCTGTCTTCCGCTGTGAGTCAGTTGTAATGAAGATACGAAACCATGATGAGTATCATTTCCTGATCCTGCCTAGCATTAGACCCAACACCCTAGTAGACCTTTTTTCAACAATATCAGCACCTGCAGTAGGTCTACTTGTTGTAGCATTATCATTTGAATTAACATTTGGCTGTTTCCTGACCTGACACTGAACTATTTACAGTGAAACTCATCATTGTCAGATCTAAAATGGAATCCATTAATATCACTGAATTCACCAACATCATTACTACAATCATTCCAAAACTCAAACTTATCTTTTTCATTTTCAAAATTAATTTTTTTCATATGAACAACATTCCTCCTCCTTTGTATTTCCTCAGTACTCGCAACTTGAATACTATTACCTTTTTTCTCAATGACTCTATAAGGTTCACTACAGAAATTTGGTGACAATTTATTGTCTTTACTTTGTTGTAAAACTACTAAATCACCTTTACTTACTTGTCCCTCTTTTACATAACATTTCTTATCATAGCACTCTCTCCCCTTTTCTTTACATTTTTGGTCCCTTATTCTAATCTCATCATCACAACCAGTGTAATCTAAACACATTTCAGGCAATTTTCTTCTAATTTTCCTACCATACATGATTTCAGCAGGAATAACATTAGTTACAGCATGTGGAGTGGATCTGTAAGCTTTAAGAAAAGTATTTAACTCTTTTCTCCAATCCTTCCCTTCAGCTCTAATGGTTTTAATAGCTTTCATAATAGACCTATTTTGTCTCTCCACTTCACCATTAGCTTGAGGGGAATAAGGTGTTACTTTTCTGTGACGAATACCATTTACCCTTACAAAACCTTTAAACTCTGCAGATGTAAACTGCACACCATTATCAGTTACAATGAGCTCTGGTAAACAATGAGATGTAAACCAATGATCAAGACATCTTACCACCTTGGTAGTACTAGTCGAATACAGTATTCCTACTTCAAACCATCTAGAATAATAATCCACAGCAACTAACAAACTTTCACCAGTTGGTAAAGGTCCACATATATCAACACCAATGTGTTGCCATGGCCTATCAGGTAAAGGAGTAGGTTTCAGGGGTTCTGGCTTATTATTACTACTCATTAACAAACATGCTTTACAATTTCTTACATAATGTTTCCACTTCTTTATCTAATCTGGCCACCACACTTTCTGTCTTAGTCTACTTTTACATTTTAGAATTCCCTGATGGCCTTCATGAGCTAAGTCAGAATTTGCCTTCTTAAAAATTTAGGTATTATTATTCTTTGACCTCTTAAGAGTAAACATCCCAAAATACATACTTCATCTTTAACATGATTAAAATCTGGAACCCTCATTCCAATCACCATTTCTGATAGCCTTACGGACTTTGCTCAACTCAACATCAACACCAGACTCTTGTTCAATTTCCTTAGTAGTTAAGGCTACTGGTGTTGCACTTTGGCAATAAAGTAAGCATATTCTTCAGCTACATTACTTTTAGGAATATCTGATAAGGGCAATCTCGACAATGCATCAGCTGCATTAGTCCTCCCAGGTTTATACCTTACTTTAAAATCAAAAGGCTGCAGTCTTAGAGCCCACCTTTCAATACGCAAAGAGGTTTTGACTTAGGAGAATATATCACCTCTAGTGGCTTATGATCACTAATTAGCTCAAAATGAATACCTAAACATACCATCTAAACCTTTCACAAGCCCAAACAACGGCAAGTGCCTCTTTTTCTGTCTGGGAGTACCGACGTTCAACATCTGTTAAAGATCTACTGGCATAAATTACAGGTTTGAAACATCCATTATCCTGTTTCTGTACTAAATAGCACCCAGTCCAATTGGACTAGCATCTACAATTACCTGAGTAGGTAATACTGGATTAAAATAAGCCATGCTCTCAGCAGAAATAAGTCTCCTTTTTAATTCCCTGAATGAATGTTCCTGTTTCACTTCCCCAATGCCGAATTACATTCTTCCTAGTTAACCTTCTCAGTGGTTCTTCAACAGTAGACAGATTATTTATAAACCTTCCACAGTAATTTACAAGACCAAGGAAACTCTAACCTCGTTTACGTTTTTAGGCTTCTTAGCCTCGTTTACAGCTCTGACTTTGTCATCAGTAGGTTCAATGCCTCTCTTTGATAAAACATGACCCATAAATACTAGTTTTCCATACCAAATTTACATTTATCTGGATTCAGAGTTAGATTTCTACTACACAATGTTGCCAATACCTTTTCCAGCCTTTTGTCATGCTCTTTGACATTAGTACCATACACAATTATGTCATCTGCTAGCACTTTAACTCCTTCACAATCATGTAATACTTGTTATAAAATATGTTGATAAACCTCAGGAGCACAGTTAACTCCAAACAACAACCGTTTGTACCTAAACAAACCTTTGTGAGTTACAAAAGTGGTTAAATATCTACTCTCAGGGTCTAACTCAATTTGATGAAAACCCCACTTCAAATCAAGTTTAGAAAACAACAGCACCATTCATATCAATCAACAAGTCATCAATAGTAGGAATTGGATGTCTAGTTCTCAAAATAGCCTCATTGACTCTTCTCATATCAACACAGAGTCGCAATTCCTTACTATTCCCAGGCTTTGGGACGAATACAGGAGCCGATACCCATTCAGTAGGTCCCTGTACTGGCTCAATGATATCCAAACCCAGCAAATCATCAAGTGTTTTTCCACTTGCCCCTAATATTAAAAGGAATTCTTCTCATAGGTTGTGCTACAGGTTTCACATTAGGTTAACATGTAACTTCAATGAAAAGTCAGTCAACTTACCCAGACCTGAAAAGCAAGTTTCATATTTAACTTTCAAACTGGAATACTTATCACATGCAGTACTAGTATTTATTGCATTTACATCCTCACCAACCTTAACATATTTAGTGCTATGGCAGTATTTTTCCAAGTAAATTAACATCAATGACATCATTTTTCTCTACCACAATAAAATCTGCCTCCACACAAACTCTCCCAGATGGAGATTCAATCTTACTGCTGAATTCTCCTCTTACCTTTAATGGAGTTGTGACACCATAAGGATACAGATTCCTATTACAGTTTCTTAAACATACATACTTGCTCAATATCTCAAAATCACTTGCAATAATAACACCCTCGAACCTTACAACTTCTCACACACAAAAAAATTACAATTTTTTTACATACACCTGTCTCTCTCTCACTCCCCAATGCTGCCACAAAATCAGCCAGACAAAACAGAACTGATCCTGCCACAGTCGCTAACATGTAATGAACCACTTTTTGGTTCTACAGGTTCTTTAAAATAAAAAGAACGGGACTGGAAAATCTGGCAGAGAATTGGGCAGACAAAGGAGGAGGGAGCTAAACAAAACAAAGTGGTTACCTTAAAACTAATTTATTATTCACAAAATGTACAATGAGACATTAATACATTAAATAGAGGCAGCAAAGCCAAAACACCACAATGCAATAAACAATGAAACGACCCGCTAATAGCGACGTAGTAAATTAGACCAATAATAGCAACAGTAAATTAGAATTAAATAAAGCCTTAAAGCCAAAACACCACACATCCACAATATTCATCGCCCAAAAAGACAATCTTAAGTGCATTGTAAAATTTACCCAACACAATTGCATGAAAAACACAGGTATTAAATGCATTTTCCTATAAAGGCCTCACACTAGATGGTGTTGAAATAACAAAAAGGTATACATTATACAACAAACAATTACACGTATTATTGCGAGAGCAATAAATATGCTACACCTCAATAATAAATAACCATAAAAAGGCTAAACAGACTCAACCATAACAGGGTTAACATTTACAACGACAACAGGGTTAACAAAAGAGGTGACCTTCGAAATACGCGAGTCCACAATACTTGGACCGAGAACTCACAGAATGGTGGCTTCAAAACATGCTGGACTGCCATGCTTGGACAGGGTCACACTACCAGAACAGGAGTCACTCCCAGGATGAGAGTCCTCCCAAGGATGAGGACCCAAAGTAGTAGTAGTATTAGTAGTTTAACCAGAACAATGACCTGGCTTTCAGCTCCATAGGATTGATTGATTGATTATGAAACTTAGGTCTTGAAGACCAAGCGCCAGAACACATCAGGATTATTCGGCACAGCGATGAAGATGAAATGTATAAATTAATGTGATTGATAATGAAAAGGTTAATGATAACATACTATACTAGTAAAATTCAGTGTTAAAATATGAACGTAAAAAATGAAGAATGATATTAGATAAAAACCATAAAAATAAATATATATAAAAATTTTATTTTAAAAAATATACTTAATATATAAACGAAATATGACAAATCTTTAATAAATATACTAAATTATATCTCATTAAAAAGCTCAGATTCTCTCCAGATAACCCATGGGTTATCTACCAAAAATATAACCATTAAATTTCTATTTCATCTTCCCGCTAATAAGTACTTTGCCCTTAGGCGATTAAATATAGGACAGTGCCAGCATGTGTTCACTGCTTCTTAATCCTACAGTGAGCACAGCTAGGCACTGGCTCCCTCTAAAATACAACTATGGGTGAAGCGGGTATGGCCAATCCTAAGCCGTGTTAGGGTGATCTCAAATCTGTTATGATTAAAGTCCAAACTCCAAAAATCAATACTTTTCTAATATTTCTGTACTTCTATTTCTGGATAAAATGGAGGAAGTCCACCTCTGCTGCCATTTCTTACGAATGTATCCTCTAATAACTGGACGCATATCCAAATGTGGCACCTTACTGAATTAAGAAATCATCCTGCAAGCATCCTTTGCTTTACTATCAGCCAGTTCGTTCCCTTCCTAGACCAGTGTGCTTAACCGTCCAACAAACTTAACTGATTTGTGGTGAACAGAAGATGATGAAAAGGCATTCTAGACCTTTTGAATTAAGGGATGAGTAGGATTAAAATTCTTTAGGGCTTATAAAAACACTCCTTGAGTCACTATATATTACTGTAGATTTAAATTTCTTATCAGATGCAACATTTAAAGCATCCACTATGGCTGCTGCTTCAGAAGTGAAAATGGATGAGGAGTCTGGTAACTTTTTTATAATATGATTCCCACCTCACACACCACTGCGTCCACTCCATCTTCTGATTTTTGATCCTTCGGTATAGATTTTTCTGTCGGTTATATGACTCATCATGCTCCAAAACTTGTTTCTGACTTCCTCTTCCGGATGAGACCTTTCTTCTCTATCTCTTTAGTGCAGACATCTATTGCTGGAACAAACCATGAATGGATAACCCAGTATGTTTAACTTGTAGGATCTTCTGCGTTTTATACTTTCATCCTCAGTTCACCCAACTGTCTGATTTCAAATGGTATTAATTTAGATCCAAAGCCTTGGAGTCACATTGTTTTGAGATCTCAAAGAAGGATTTTCCTTTGAGCTTTTCAGGCATGGTGTATCTCAGACCTAGCTCATGCCTCCTCAAGTCCAGTGTTGGCTGATGAAGTCTACATGAATACTTTCCAATGGGTGAAGTTCTAAAAGCACCGAATTTTCAGATCCTAAGCCCCATATTATGCTGCGTCAATTCATGAATTTAGTCTTTGAAGCAGATGGTATACTTGGCAGCCATAGTCTAACGGAATAAACATTTTGCATTATAAAGCCTTAACAACGATTTCGTATCAACACCCCAATTAAAATTAGATACTACTTTTAAAATATTCTTTCACTTTCACTTTTAACTGGTCAGTATGATCATACGAAGTGACTTTCATCAAGACCATTCCTAAACATTTTACTCCTGTAAAGTAAGGTAAAATAATTCCATTTAACGTAAAGTTGGAATGGTTTCCTTGGATTCAGCGCCTGCAGAACCGAACAGCCAGTTTTTATTGAATCAATCCTTGCTCATCAGCCCACTTACTTACTTTATTGATGGCTCTTTGCATGAACCTGCTAGATAATAAATCATATCTGTGCAGTACACAGCAAATCATCTCACAAATAAAGAGCCTTTTACTGGTGATGATATCTTTTCCAATACTGTACTTCATTAATGGCAGCAGCAAGAGGGTGACACTAATGGCACTACCACAGAACTCCCTCTTGTAGAAAGGTCATAATACATGATCCCCAACTCTTACTTTAACATATCTTTCTAATAAAAACGAATTTATAAATCTGACCATTTTTCCTTTCATGCCCATCTTATAAAACTTTTTTATAATACCAAAACGCCAAGTGGTGGCATATGCCTTTTCCAATTTAGTTGTTTCTAAGTGCCATACAAGTCTGGTGTTAATCATCTTTTCCATCAGCTTACAAACACAACTGGTGAGAGCTACTGACCTGTAGCTGCTGGGTAAAGAAGGATCCTTGTTTGCTTTCTTCATAGGGAGGATTAATAATAATTTCCGGCTCTTAGGAATAATACCTGTTTTCCATATTTTGTTTATTATATCTAAAAGAAATTTCTTTGACTTTTCTGGGAGATGTTTCAGCATTTCATATAGTATTTTATCTTCACCAGGGCTGATGGATGGGTATTCTGCAAGGCATCATTGAGTTCCTGCAGTGCACATTTTGCGATATATGGTTCAAAATTATTTTCATTTAAATCAAGAAAAATCTGGGCATTTCTAATGTCTTGGAATTCTCGAGAATAGGTCTCACTACTCGATATTCTCGAGAAGTGTTCTAATTTTTCCGGGACCCTCCCTAGTTGGGTGATTAGGTCACCATTTATCTTAAGGGTAAGCAGAGATTCAGGGACAAACTTGCCATTTAGTTTTTTAATTTTCTTCCATATCATTTTGGATGGCGTTTTTGAGCTAATGGCATTAATGTAGTACATCCATGACTCTCTTTTTGCTTTTTTTTAAATATTTATTTTGTAGCCACAGAACGATTGGTAAATAACTTTGGCTTGTGTATTCCTCCTCTTACACTTTTTATAGCATTTTCCTAGTGATCTTTCTCATACTACCGGGGTTGTTCACCGGAACTGCTGGTCTAGAGGGCTTTTTCTTTCGTTGTTGGAATAGGAGCAATTGCACTGTTGATGGTAGTGTGTCACTAAAATAATTATATACCTCTGAGATGGACGGAAATGATTTTACATTCTTCTCCATGAGAGCAGACTGCTAAATTTCTTTGATCACCTCATCCCTTTCCATTGGGAGAGTGACCCAGATAGCCTGATTCTTTACTGATTTTATATGAAATGGAAGTGGTCACTCCCATTTGGATATTGTTACTAAGCCAATTCATAATCACAATGTAAATACTAGATGACAAATGCTCAAATTGATAGCAGGAGTAGGTATTGGAGTAGACATCATGATAAGTCATGGCTCCATTATTAGAAGTATAGTTATAGTATGACCATCACAATACCTCAACATCCTACCCTTCACAACTGCCGTGTTCCCACCCGAAATGAGTTTGTGGCAGGTATTAAAATCTCAAGGAGGAGGAAAGGGTAAGGCTGAGTGATCAGTAAATGAATAGTATTATATAAAGTGAAATCAAATCAGAGGAAGATAGATGGAACGAACTATAATCTGTCTAAAATGAAATTACTGCGGCTTGGAGGTGGTATAATTGATAGCAGAGGAGTGTTGCAACGATTTATGCGCCAATAATTGCTGCACCTCCCTTAATCTAACTCCGATTGGTGGTGGACAATTATATATCTGTAATTTAACAGGATTATATTGTGTGGCACCAGCTTAGTTTCTGGAATTATAAAATACCTGGGCTATGATCATGGGAGAAATACCTTCAGCTCTTCACTTTAATTTCTGCGTTATCAGTTCCATTGTATTGACGTGAAAACGTTTTTGGGCTTGGTGGAAGACCCTTTGGATGGAGCGTTCTCATTTACTCTCTTTTGTTTATGAGCGGTGTCAAGCGGTGGAAAGGACTGGTCCTGACAGGCTTGGTTTATTATCCTGTTGATTTCACTGGTGTCATTTTGTTTCCCTTTCTTGTCAGTTTGTTTACATTCAGGCTGGGGTTCTTGCATCAAGCTTAATACTTCGTATCTATTTCTAAGTGGTGCATGTTTAATTAGATTTGAAGGAGGAGGATGAGGGGGAATGTCTCCTCTTTTGGTGCTTTTGCTCCTCAGTCTCCGTTAAATCAGGCAGAGACTGCCTGAGACAATTCCAAGGTGGTTGGGTTAAATGCCATCTTATCCTCTTTGGAGGCTTGTGCTCTAGCCTCAACAGGCCGACCACCTGACACACATGGCTGGGCCACTACCACAGGGGTTGATGCACCTGCTACATTAGAGATGCTGCCACTGCACCCCTAGTGGTAGATAGGGGTTAATGGCTTAGAACTTGAGTATAGCTCTAGGTTGTTGTCCCCTAGTGTCTTTTGCAAACCCAATGCCCATACTCTGCATTGGCTTTATTTAGATAGTGTGGCCAAACTTAAAACAATGATAGCACTGCACTGGTCTTTGCTGGAGAGGATATACCGTGCCACTTTCATTCTCAAATATGACATGAGAAAGGTGCTTCAGAGTCTACAAAGTTAAGAGCATGTTGGCAACAGCTGCACTCTCACTCTCCAAACTGAACTGGGGCTCATTTCTAGAATTTCTTCTTCTGTCATGTCGAATAGGTCTGTATCAGATAGTACTTCTCTCCCATTGCTACAGCCTAAGTGGGGCTTGATCTTCGTAATCATTTCATTTTTAATGTCCAGCAAGGTCAGCAGATATGCTTGGATTGTGGATTTGGCATGAATAAGAACACTGTTCTTCCCAAAACAAGAAATATTACCGCCTTTATTCCTCCCACTTTTTTCTGGAGAAACCTACAAAATTTGTAGTAGTTATAATTTTCCTCCTTGGCTGAAGCTACCAGCCACATAGGAGGTTTAGGAGTCCTACTTCTGCATTCTGCTTTCTCTCAGGTTTATCCTGAGCCCATTTAGATGGCACATAAACGTCCATGTCTTTGGGGACTTTGTCTGTTAAGGCTCCTCTTACTGTAGCTTGACTTATTTGTATGGCATATATCATACTTTTAGCCTTTAGAGCCTCATCATGGGTACTCAAGGTAACCCACGCTTCCCATTTATATTCAATATCAATAAAGTTTACCCTGATTTCTACAACATTTCCAAATGATTTCAAAGCTGTCAAGATCATTTCATAATCACAGCTGACTGGTAAGTCTTCGATGTGGAGCAGTCTCAAATTTTTCACACAACCTGGCTGTGTTGAGGACTTAATTTTTAATGAAGATCTCTTAGAGAGGTCCGAGTCCTTGCTTGAAGTCGTCATCAATGAAACATGACTAGAGAGGGTCAGGAAGGGGAAGTCAGGAGGCGGATCAAATTTGTTATTACCTGTACTGCTGTTGTCAATTTATTTTCGAAAGTTATCAACTTGTTGGAGAACTTTCAATCTCCATGGTGGGTGCAGAGGTCGTCATATGTGCCAGAATAGCACCATCATAGGGCCCAGGGGTACTCAAATCCTTATAACAACTAGACATGAAGATTAGAGAGGAAAAAAAAACCTGAAAACCTTAAAAAGATATCATCAGCCTTTCATGGAGTTTATTCTTCCACCAATGGTACAAGTGAGAACCACCTTCCAAATATCAGCCCCCTACCCTACCCCACAGGGGATGGCACAACATGATTAGAGTGGCTCAAGTGTAAGCCAAACCCGCTTACAAGAATACAATCAACCCCACACTAATCATGTTATGGGCAAACTGGATAGAATGCTGAAAGTCCTTCCCCAGAACCAGACCCCCCTGGAATCTGCGGTCCAGCCCTAAAGAATAGTTCTGCCTTTGAGATATCTATCTAATATCTGTCAGGTCCGAACACTATCGGGTAATTGATGGTCCAACCATAGTTCCCACTATTTAGCTTCAGATATAAACCCAATCCCAGCTATGATATCTTTTCCTATTTATCAGGTCCAATAAATTTTACCAAAAGTGGAAAATTCCACAAAAAATTAATCCAAATAAATATATAATGGTATATGGGACTCTTGGATAGACAGGAACAAATTCCTGGATTCAAGAGCCCTCTCACCATGTCAAGGTGATCCCACATCGAGGGGGGCTCTCATAGGAAGATTAAAATAAAATACCACATAGCCATACATTCTCATACTGCAACACATACACACAATAAATATATTTACTCATGCTTCCACACTAAACAGGTATATTAAAAATCATAAGAAGTTGAGCAATGTTTTTTAAAAAATTAAATTTAAATTCGACAAATGCTATAAGGGTTTTCCTGCTTTTATTATTTACTTATTTTTATATTTTATTAATTAAACCACAATTCCTCATGAACATCAAAATCGGAACAACTGAAAATGTAAAAGAAAAAAGTTGACAGTGGCTGTTGGTCCTACTTTGGACACTCACACAATACATGTCTGACCGTTACTATCACCTTGCACTCTGAGCACTCGGGAGCCGAGCCACTTGGGCTGCTCATTAAGTGCCCATGTGTCAGACAAGTATGGCCTATTCTGAGACGTGTTAGAATTACCATTCTTGTCTGAGATCATTTTAATTCTGTATTGTCTATATGTACACACATAGATTTTGCATGGTGATTCTGTCCACAGTTCCACGCATTTCAGTTCCTACACCTTGAGTTCACCACACCTCCCACTGTGTGTATGTTTGTCAGATCCACAGTACACATGTAGATTTATTACAATAATTTTCCTATTTATGTCCCATACATACTACAGTTTTGGCACTGTAGTGGTTTTTGGGACATATGGTCTCAGTTCTCTGCTTTGGCCCACAGTTTAATTTTTAAGGGTAATTCATAGCCTTCAGAATTTACCTTTGTTATTCTCACTGTTTATTACTCCGTCTACTGGCTGTAGCCGGTATGTTCCCGCAATCTTGTACCTTGTTGTACCTTTTTAAAGGAATCAGCAATATATTCTTTCTATTGCTTCTTCACATCGTATCAGGAGTACTATGGTACCCTGTACACTGTTCATATTGTCATTTTTTTTACATGTACTTTTATATTGTCAATATTTTTTATAGTTGGGTAATTTTCTCATTGACTTTGTGTTGTGGTTTCTATCAACCACATCCGATCTTTTATTGCCTGAATGACACTTCAGTAGTTGAATGTCGATTCAACAAGAGCTCTAATTTCCAATGCTGATATTTTCTTCTCTGTTTCTAAGGTCGGAATCTTGACCTTCCACTTCCAAAAGGGAGTTGAAGTGAGTCAAGAGTTGGAGTCAAGAATACAGTATTTCCTTTTTTTGTTTTTGTACTGGAGCACTTAGGGTTCCAGTGTAATTACCAGTACATCAAAAATTTAATTTGATTTTTTTTCAGAGAAAGGTTGTTAGAGGAAGTTCCAGCAGTTGTTGTTGTACAGGTCAGTACCTCAAAAGATTTAGGGGTACTCAGATCTTTACTGCTACTTGTCATAAAGATTTTAGGTAAAAAGAAAATTAAGCCTCAAAACTTTAAAAGATATCATTAGCCTTTCATGAAGTTTATTGCTACCGTGGCACAAGTGAGAGCTGACTCCCTGGATGAAGGAATGCGAGAATACTACCATCCTCACCCTAATCACATTATGGGCAAACTGGCTAGAATGCCTGAGAGTCCTATCCCTAGAACCAGACCCCCTGGAATCCCTGGTCCAGCCCTAAAAAAAAGTTCTGCCTTTGAGCTATCAATCTGATAACTCATAAATTCAAGCATTATCAGGCAGTTGATGACTACACAGTTCATATTTAGCTGGATAAACCCAATCCCGGCTAAGATATCTTTCTTGTTAACAGTCCCAATAGAATTTTAGCAAAGTGGAAAATTCACAAAAATTAATCAACAATTATATAATCATATAGAACTCTTGGACTCAAACCTGGGAATTGTTATGGGGTTCAGGCCCCTCAACAATCAGGTGGTCCCACATCACAGGGGATGAGGATCCAAAGAGAGACGAAGGCCACCCACAAGAAGGTGCTCCTCAACATCCTGCAGTAGATGCTGCCATGTCAGCTGATAATACTGACTCGATGCTGCTCCCTGAAGCTGGCTTTTACAGAGAGCTGAGCTGCTGCTCTCAGGTACTAACTAACTCCTTTCCTCACGCACCTCACCAAACATGCTGCCAACGTGGTGAGACAACACAAGGAGAGGGATAACAAAGAGGAACAATCCAGACTCGCGATTGTTTTCCCTTGAATCTTCCTCAAGCCTTACTATATATATATATATATATATATATATATATATATATATATATATATATATATATATATATATATATATATATATATATATATATATATACACAGTATATATATATATATATATATATATATATATATATATATTATATATATATATATATAATACACGAGACAGCGATCACTGTCACATTCACACCTTCATTGTTGTTGAATATGAAGCACCTTACACAGTTTGGCCACTTTGCTATACTTGGGGCACCCAGAACGGGGCACAAGCCACCATGTGCAAAATAGAGTTAGCAGTACGACATTTTCCCAGGCTTCCTTCTATGCATCATTTTGTATGTGACCTTGGGTTGAAATATTATGGTCCTAATATGCCACTGAACTCGTCTTTCACCCTTACGGGATCTTAGAAATTTCTGTCCAACAGACTTCGCTTATAAGGGTGCTTCTTAACTATCCCTTTAAACCTGGGGTGGTGAGCAGGAGGTATGAGGGTGGCATTTGCTGTCTCTCTTCAACTATCTCCCACTTGGACTCAGCGTCCAATGAAAACGAGCAGACTGGGTTCACGTTTCTATTCACTTGCCACTGCTCTATCTCATATGACGGAACACAGAGACACCATCTCATCCTTTCTCTTATCACATGCTCTTCTGTTATCAGATGCTCTGATATATTTCCACTTCTTATGAGTATTTTCTTAGCAACTAAATAGTTTTTTTACCATGGCTGATAATGTTGATAACAGCGATCACCAAGAGATCGATATTATTGAAGGTGAAGTTATCAATAGCGAGGGAAGATACTGACAAGCCTAGTTCTTCAGTTCTTCACATGGTCGTAAAAGGAAGGCCCATCCTGAAGCTTGGAAAATGAATATCGCTTAAAAACTTCGTAATGAAGGTAAAACTATACTAGCCAAAGAATGTAAGAAGTAGAAGCCCGTAAACTGGACAGCATAACATTGCTTTGACGGGTGTTTTCAGAAAGTTGCTCTGCCTGTGATAGAGGCATTGCTTGAAGATTATTGGGGCATGGGGAACTACAATGCCCAGACATCATGTTTGCAGAAATTAATGGTTTCAGTGCCAATAAAACGTCGAAGGAAACCCGCAGAGGAAAAGTTCACATGCACAAACAATTTTGTATAGTGTGATATATGGAGATAAGCATTACAATGTGTGCAAAGGTTTATTATTTTGGAATAGAGGATAAGAGAGTACGTGTTGTTTTAAAAAAGAAGCGAGCATTGGGGAAAACAACAGTGGCTGACAAGCGAAGACAACGCAAAGAGTATCAAAATTTTCTGGGAAAAAGCAGACCTTGTGCGTGAACGCATTAAGCTGCCGACCATGACATCTCATTGTTATAAACAAAATCTGTAACGGCGTGTACATGAATCAAATCGTGTTGTGAAGTTGTATGATATGTAAATGAAGTTTATTATTAAAGATAGAGCACCAAATATGGATGTTGTCTCTTTTAGTTATTATAGTAATGTTTAGAGGACTAGATTTAATATTGGTTTCATGCCTCCAGTTCTTGATACATACAACACCTGTGATTTCTTGTCCAGCAAATATTTCAAAATATAAATAAGCTAATTTGTAGACAGGCTCAATTGGATGAAATGCAACGTGAGTTGATTGCACATAAAGTGCAAGCAACACAAGCTAGAGCTGTACTTGATAGCTTTGTGCCCAGACAATGATGATTTTATGGCGTTATGTTTCGATCTGCAACAAACATTGCCGACACCCAAGCTAATTACTAGAGTTGCTTTTATAAAGAAAACTGTGGACATACAGCTTTTGTGTTTTTAACGTGAAAACTCTCAAGAAGGAGGAAGGCTTAATGATACCCCTGAAGAAGAAGAGGTCCCGGTCAGAGATGCTAATGTTGATGACCTGGACATGAATCTCACTTGTGCTAATGTTTATGGTATTATTTTCAATAATTTCAAAGAATTTTATTTTTTATTTACCAATCTTCTAAAACATTGAAAACCATATTGTTGATTAAAATTCAGGAATTACAATCAATGTTTTTATTGCTATTGCTTTTTGTATTGCGCTTTCTTTTTTATTATTTATTTATTTTGTGTGTGTGTGTGTGTGTGTTTACCATGACTTTTTTCTTAAGTGTTATGTGTCAATAGTGAGAAGGACCAAAGAAATAAAATCAACCGGAAAAATGGTATTATCGAGTAAAATAATAAGCTGAGTATACTCTACTTTACATTTATACTATGGGCAGTATAACATATAATAATGGCATAATTTTGGGATATATGGTACACATAAATTTCCTTTAAAATGACGAAAACTAGATTATAATCATATGGTTGGTTTCAAAGATATTGATGTTTGAAAACTTTAAATGGGTTTTTCTCAGTTTGTAAAAAACAGTGCTTGTGCCCTTGCTCCGCTGGGCGCCTCATTCAATTATGAATTCTACCAGGATTCTATCACGTAAATGGATCAGCATGATTTAGAAATGGACCATGTTCCTGGCATATGGGGATGCTAAGAATTGCCCACTTAATACATACTAAAGAAAAATTGGAAACTGGAATGTTCTAACCTAAATCGAACTGGAAACTAGCACAGGCAAAAAATAAATTCAAAGGATATGGACTGGACCTTAGTTGTTTTGTAGTCACGAGGTATAAAGTGGGGGATTTTTGTGGAGAGTGTTATCTCAACATAGAATGCAGAAAAGGCACTTACTGACGGAAAGCAATGAGTAATATATTACTGATGACAAGATTTGCAAAGTTATGACATTTGCAACGTATTAATATGTTGTGCTGGGCAACAAGAATGAGCAATCAGAATAAAATATGAATTTGCATAAAGTAGCAAAATATTATACTGTAGATGAAATACCAGAACGAGAATGAAACCTGTCATTACTGATATGAATGTGAAGCTGGTAGGATCAATGAAGGAACAGAAGATGTAATGTATAATCACAGACTGACAGACACTAAAAAATAAGATGTAATTTACTATTTTTGTGGTTTAAATGATTTGTTAATTGGAGGTGCTCTTTTAAAAAAACACCATTCCATATGCTTGGACCCCTCTAGATGGGAGTCATAAAATCTATACAGATCACGAGCTATTAATTGAGATAGAGAAAAAGAAAACTAAGGAATTTTAACAGCCAGCTACAGAGGAGCAGATGTCAACAGGGATCACCAACTTATTACACTGGGATACTGAAGTTGGAAATACCAAAATATTTGACAGAATATCTAAGTTCAATACTAAATGTCAAAAAAGATTTTCAGGTCTACAAACCATACCCGACGAAGGTTACACATGAATGAGGACTGGTTTAACATCAAGTACAGTAGGCTACTGGGATATGGAGTAACAAGATAGAAACTTTGGATATCAGATGAAATTTAGAGGATAAAATAAAAAGAATATATACAAAAGCAAAAAGGCATACTAGACAAATTTCAGAATAGACTGAAGAACACAAAGGTAGAACAAAGGAAACAACATCTAGTATACTAACTGGACTGTTTAGAAGGATATGAAATGGGGAAAAAAAGCTGGGTGATTGGGCACTGGAAGTCACAGCAAGGTACCAAAGAAAGGTGGCCTGACTGAATGTGGGTGCTATAGAAAAGAGAATACTTATGTCAGTTGTAATGAAAATGTTCAAACTGCTTATTCTCCAATAGGCTGGGAGACAAGGGGAAACAAGCTAAAAACACTGATAAAAACTTAAAGAAGATGTATGACTGGTTTTAGAGGCAGGTGTTACACAGCTCAAGTGTTTATGTTAAAAGTAGATTAAAAGTTAATATTGAAGGGGCTTGATCACGTGAATTTCCAGTTAAATGTGGGTTACTGCATGGGAATATTATTCAACCTTTACTGTTTGCCTTTTGTAAAATGTAGGTTACTGCATGGGAATATTATTCAGCCTTTGCTTTTTGCCTTTCTAATAAATTTGGTCATAGATGGAAGAGAAATCCTAGACTGGAATAAAAATAGAATATTGAGACACTCAGAATGTGCAGATAATGCAGTTATAATCAGTCTAAGTGCACAAGGTTTACAAAACTTGCCTAAAAGACTCAATCGTATATATACGGATATGGGAATCTAAATAAAACTGAAAAAAAAACAGAGTAAGCACAAAGAGAACATTAGATGAAGAAAGGATTAATAATGTTGAATCTTTCAAATATTTATAAACAATGATATGCATTAGAAC
>NC_089766.1:25359107-25376607 GCF_040412425.1 Macrobrachium rosenbergii | reverse complement strand
CATTTATATTATACAATTTAAAAAAAAGGTTTTAAAACTAAATCCAATAAAATGTGGCAAACAAAGGTGCTTGAGGACACCTCTTTTTCCTTCAATTTTAATAAATTGTCTTTATAGCTTACTGTAACAAATATCCATATGTAGGTTGGATAGTATAGTCCCTTCCTACTTTTCTGATGTTTTGAATTCTTGATCTAAAAATTCAGGACTGACAATCATGTAATGACTGAAACTTTTGTTAGTACAATCATACGTTTTACCTTTATGTGGTTAAAATCAGATATATATATATATATACATAGATATATATATATATATATATATATATATATATATATATATATATATATATATATATATATATATATTATAATAAATATATATTACTAATATATATATATATATATATATATATATATATATATATATATATATATATATATATATATATATAATATACTAATATATATACATATATATATATATATATATATATATATATATATATATATATATAAAATATATATACATATATATTATAAATATATATTTATTATTAATATATATATATATAATATTATAAATATATTATATCATATATATATATATATATATATATATATATATATATATATATATATATATATATATATATATGCAATATATATACCACTTACAATAGTAATCGGACCTATTGCAAGTCCACTGTTTTAGGCGTCAGAAATCTGTTGCATTTCCATATGGTTTGAGCTAGAGTTGGCTGGTGATATCTGGCAACTCTCCTGTGCTAGTGTGTGTGGGAGGTGTGTGCCTCAGGACCTGTGTTGCCACGCGTAGGGGAATTCCCCTACGGTAGGGGATTTCAGGCTCTTGTAGGGAGTAGGGGATACCTACGGGGAAAATGACCTTATCGTAGGGGAATGTAGGGGAAAATTCCTGAATTTCAATCATCAATCACGTTTTAGACTTGAAATTTTAATTATTCGTGTTGGTTGGGCAGAGAGAGAGAGAGAGAGAGAGAGAGAGAGAGAGAGAGAGAGAGTTTGCTTCGTTAGCAATGCTATTCCCCATTTTTTATAGTACGAGTTTTCGAGGACTTGATTCGACCCCGTTAGTGACATTCTTTTTATTTCTATTAAGGTGTTGGTTTAAAATCATTAGAAGAAAATTGTAAAGAATTACATTTGAGTTTGTTTGTACTTTTAACTAAAATAAAATTGAAACTAGTAACATATAACCTACGTAACATTACTTTATAGTAAATGCTTCGTTACATACATGTTCATGTCACGAATCAAGGCAGTCATAACCGCCTGTTAGTGTTTGACGGAAACATAGAACACTATAGTTTGGCTTGTACCCTCAGTGGGTAAACACTTCGATCATTACGATCACTAACACTTTGCAATCCTAATCATATAGAAAGCTGAAAAAGAGTTATCGTTTATAAAGATACACAGGAAAAGATGGGAAAAAGGGAATTGGGCTGAGGATGGTTATCATCAGGAAAGAAAAAACGTGGGAAAAACCGTGTACGGTGTGTGACAAAAGATTGGTGGCTGGTAAATCTGAACTCGTTGGGCATGCAAAACTTCTCATATAAGGCTAGCTAAGCAAGTACAATCTAATCAGCCGATGACCTCATTTGTAGAATTAAAGGATGATAACAGAATTAAGGCAGAGTTGAATGTTGTAGCTATGATAGTTAGAAAAAATCTTTCCTTCAACTGTCTTGATGATATAATCAGTACATTTCATTTTGTAGCTGATGATTCAAAAACAATAGAAAATATGACTTGTAACCGAACCAAGGGGACATACCTCTTGACTGAATGCTTATCGCCCTATGCACATGAAAAGCTAATGCAAGAAATTAGTAAGGCTGGGGGAATTTCAGTACTGTGTGATAAGGCAACAGACATAACAATGAACAAAACATTTTGTGTTAATCTAAGATTTTTGAATAGTGAGACATTTGAACCAATTACTCGTTTCTATCGTCTCATACCTGTTAATGATGGTGCACTGCACAAGGACTTTTCGAGCTGCTGAAAGAAACCTTTGAAAGAAGATGGTATTGGATGGGACAAAATATGGTGATTCTTCTTCTGATGGTGAAAATTAATGCAGGGAGAGAAGAATTCGTTGTTAACTAAATTGAAAGAAGCTGTGCCAGATTTATTTGTCATGAAATGTTTTTGCCACACATTTCACTTGGTTGCAGGACATGCATGTGATAAAGCTCTGTCAAAAACTGCTGATCAGTTAATTCATGACGTTTATAACTGTTTCAAATTATATAATCAGCAAGAGAGTTTTGAAGCGTTTCAGCACTTTAATGGAATGTGAACCTCAGACAAGATGGTTGTCCAATCTCAGTGTGTGAATCGTATACTTGGGATGGTCTGCACTAGAATTATATTTCTGGAGAAGCTATTGCAGCAAAAGATTTGCCAGCAGACAGAATGCTTTAAACTTCAAATCCATATATCGAAGCCACTCTGGTTACCAGCTTTGTTCTTGGTGATCTGGTTAACCAAATACACTCATAAAGTCTAACAACTTTAAAACTATATGCTACTACCAGAAGCGAGAAGTCCTTAGGATGTTTGGTTCAATTATATGAAAAGGAGAGTATTGGCTTCAAGGTATCAACATATGAGGATGAATCAAAATGGCTCCCATTGGATAAAGCCTATCCTGGTATACTTGCCAGTGAAACCTAGGTCAAAGTGGAGCCTCATGAAAGAAAGGCTTTTTATTTCACGGTGTAGGGATTGGTATAAGATTGCATGCTGCGAAATTCTGAAAAGGATTGATGTGCTGGATCCAGTCCTTGCAGCACTGAAAGATGTAAACCATGAATTAATTTTGAAGGATAAAGCTGAAATGGCCTCAGCAGCTGTCTTGTTTCGGAAGCTACCATCGCTACCTGATCTTTTGATGTGCAAATCATTGATCGACAATGGAGATCTATCTTAATTGATGAAGAAGTTAAGAAAGCGGATGGGGAAAATAAGAGTATGTGTGGAGTTTGGAAGAATATAGAGGAATTGCCTTCATACAAAAAGAACTGTCAACTTTCATGCTCAAACTAAGCCTTACCTCAAAAAGTACGGCAGAAGTTAATAACAATAAGTAAAACTTCGAAACAAGCTCTCAGTTAAGACATTGGAATCAATAATCAAGACATGTGAGAGGTTCCCATCAAACTTTGTCATTGTACCATCTTTACATAGGTTATATTCAAATGCTAGATCACGGGACTTTGCCAAATATACAGATAACGAGAAAAATTGCGTTCTCGGGGAGGCTTAATCAAATGGATGGATTTCTACATGATTATAACAATTTGTAATGTGGGTGAGTGTTCATTTATTTAATCATATTGTTTAAAATTACGATTTAGCATCTAAGTTTGGTTAATTCTTAATCTCAGTGTATTTGTACTTGCTTTTCTTAATGCTATGTTATCAATTTTGGAGCGTAGGGGAATGTAGGGGAAAATCACCTTGGCTGTAGGCAGAATTAGTCATGTAGGCGTGGCAACAACTGCTACAGGACTCAGTGCTGACAGACAGAAAACTGAAAGGTTATTGCTCTGATTTGCTCTGCCCAAGATCAGTATTTGGACTGGAGCACTTCTTGCCTTTTAATTCTTTATATATTCCTAAATATGGAGTCATGCACACATGAATAAGGAGGAGAAACCGCATATTAGCCAGGGGCAAAAGGTGCCTATTAAAGAAATCTGTAGATGTACTGGCCGAGCAAAGTCCAGCGTAATGTTGCTGCTGGCTGCGCTCGTGACCTACATCATTCACCCCAAAACCTTATCCTGGACGCCTTACAGGAAGACTTAGGCCACTAGTCTCTTCTTGTGAGAACTACGTAAAACCCTTGTCTTACAGCTTCTCAGCTAAAAACAAATCACCCAATCCTCAGCAAAGATGTATCAATCCGCTGCATCAACACCGTCTCCAGAAGGACCTCCAGCTGCCCATCCGCGCGTGCCTGCATAAACCTCTTCACACATCTTATGAAGAAAGCTCAAACTGAATTTCGCCAGAAATACATCCACTGGACAGCTGATGACTGGAGGAAGGTCATGGTCAGATGAATTACCATTCCAGTGTATTCAGGGCCGTTCTACCACAAGTGCAGACAACCATCTTCCGATCAGCAGATTAGACCATGCCTACACAGTTGCCACCGTCAAACACCCCAGATCTGTCATGATTTGGGGATGTTTCAGAGTGGTTTGAGGTTGTGAAGTTGCACTTCCTCCCAAAATGTTACAATGAATTCTGACTGCTACATTCAAGTTCTTGAAAGTGCCTCCTGCCTTCCTGAGACTCGGCTGCACTGTCTTCATGCACGATGGTGCTCCATGTCATAAGGCCAAGAAAGTTACCAAGTGGCTCACTGATCACAATATTGAGGTCTTACAGTGGCCTGGTAACAGTCCTGACCTCAACCCAATCGAAAATGGGTGGAATGTCATGAAAAGCTTCAATCGTGCAGCATCATCCCTCATGCGCCTGCAACAAGAAATCCCCACCACAATCTGGGAAAATGAAATGTCTTTGCAATACTTCAGAAACTGGCTGACAGCATGCCCTAAAAGACTCAAACTTGTTCTTGAAAGCCAGGAATATGACTAAATATTAAAATAGGTGCTACTATTCTCTATTATGTTTGTTTTATTTATTTCTTTGATGATAACCATGTTTATGCTACCAGTTACTTACAGTAAATTCGATTTCTATTTGTGGTGACTGTATATATATATATATATATATATATATATATATATATATATATATATATATATATATATATATATATATATAGAGTGTTTTGTAACATATCCTTTTGAACAAACCTTAAAGAGAATTTCAACAATTTAGTAGAGAATTTTTTGGGTAACTTTTCACACTTTCCTTTTTATAGTAAAACTTTGCCCTTCAACAGAAGTTATCTTGCTTTTTGAGTTTCACACAGGTTTACACAAAAATAAATACATATTCTCAGTATCTGAAAGTACAAAGCTCTGTCTTTTTTTTTTTTTTTTTTTTTGCTGTAACTCATATTAAATATTTCTGAAAACTGAAGGTTTTTTATAGACAATATCTAATATTTGCACTAATATTAGCAATTAAAAAAATCCAACTTATCTCAAAACTATGGCCTTTGCTCATTTTTTTATTTACTAAGCACTTCTGTCTGTGGTTAAGCAGTACGAATCTAGCATTAAATTCCCTGATTCTCTCATTTATCATTTTTCCGTTCAATAAATTCAAGTATAATTTTTCAGTAAATTATACTCAATAAGTAACTGTGAGACGGAGCTACTGTTTGCCCAATAATGGCTGCATATCTGAAAACGACAAGCTGTGAATTTACTGAAATATTTCCTAATGAGTTATGTGCCTACAGATAAATGGATGTGATTTTCATCGTTTCACGATTATCCCTTTTTTCGGGAGGGGGAGGAGAGAGGTGAGGTGAGATGAATTCAATCATTAACATTTTAGTACAAGAAAGATTGATAAAACAAAAATCCCGGAGATTGGTTCGCCATTTCATTGTTTTGAGAAAAGCTGAGTTTACTGATGCGATTCTGGAGACCATTATGGATGTTTACAAGAACATTATTTCAGTTTTCAAAATATTTCCGTATCTCAGCCTGCATTATAATGATATCACTGTCATTTAATTATGGACGACCAACAGGAAATGAGACGTGCCGTTGACTGACTAGTTATCAGGGCATGATAATGAAACCAGTCTAATTAAACATGGCTGCCGAAGTCGACTGGAAGCAAGCACGCATAGAATAAATGCAGTGTGTTCAGTAGAGTTGAAAGGATCAACATATGAAAATTACTCAAGGTCTGCTTTAGTGACATACGTTTCATTATGGAACTTTCATTTGCCTTTAAAGTTAGTTTGATGCCAATTTCGAAAGTGAACGGTGCTTGAAGTCAAAGTCCGTAAAATATTAATTAATAATAATAATAAAAGCCAAAATCCACAAAATAATAATAATAATAAACTCACATTACGTTGGGCGTTTACGTAAAGTAATATTAACAATATACGAGACAAAGTATGAAATCGTTACTTGCAGTAATTCGAGTCCTATTATACCGGAAGCCGGTGGCTGTAGCTTGAAGGTAGTCGAGACCGAATGAATGATCGAGAGGCAATTTCTGTTGGGGACATTTCCTTGATTAGGGCGTCGCGCGGTGTAATCACTGGGATTCGATGGTTTCTCTTTCAAGCTTCATTAGCTACGAATTACTTCATCTCATTTCGATTCCCTTTCCCCATTCTCTGCATTGCTAATTATGGTTAAGTACAAGTTTTTAGATTGTGTTGCCCACACTGAAGTTTCAGGCTCACACCCTCGAAGCCTTCGGCAGATGAGAAGCTCCGCAGAGTCTGAAGTGCTCCCTCAAGCTAAGAACAAGGCACCCATCCTGAAAAAGGGAACTGAGCGATGTACCCATCCTCTCAGGTCGAGTTTACAGGTCATAATCCCGACCCACCCTGCTAGCAAAGATTGCTGTCAGCTGTGCCCAAGCTTCCGTTTATTAACTTTGTCAGGCTGGCGCAGCACCTTGTCTCAGCATCTCATCCACACGGAGACGGCCTGCCAAGTCAAGCATAGTTAAGGGTGCAGAAGTAACCGCTGTTTCCAAGTATATGCAATGGTATATCTGGTTCACCACCTTTTATTCCCTCTGTGGTCGAGTGAATACAGCAGTGGTCCAGTATTCACTGATCAGCCACTCAAATTCCCAAAGTAAGTATACCTTAGTTTTACCAGACCACTGAGCTGATTAACAGCTCTTCTAGGGCTGGCCCGAAGGAGGGGGTTATTGTTAGCATCTAATTTCAGGACAAATTGTCTCCTTGTATTACCCCACTACTTAACACCAATCACTTTCTTTCAACTGCGCACACCAGCCATTCCACGCACTATTCACAACCAAACCTTTGCACCTACATCGACTGACGTTTTATTCTGATTTTCACATCACTTTTTTTTCTCCCACTATGAAAGTAATATATGTAATAATATAGGTTACAAATGTACATCATCTTACCTTAGGTGACGTGTACGAGTATGTTTTTCAGACAAATTAATGGACTGGCGGTCCTTTTAATTTTGATATAAGTGATTGCTATAGTGATCCAAGATACTGGAATAGGCGTTGCGCTGAGATAAGGAAAACATCAAGAAGATATGTACATATACATGATCATATGAAATTGTCTACTAAGAATCGTGACCATGATAGCTGGAGAAAAATCAAACGTCGTTGTGAGTACTCTGCTTCCTCTGCAGGAAAAGAACTGGCCCGAGTTATTATTGCAGGAGCTGTGCGAGAGAATGATTGTGACAGAAGCCATAAATCTACGGGATATTATTCTTTGCGTCTTTGTGATTTCAACTGAGATTTCCTCTTCTGCTTACTGCATGACTTCTGGCAAAACAATTCTCAAGGTATCCTTTCATTACGATATCCCAGTAATAACCCAAGCTATCTACTTTGGACATGAGAGATTAACAAAATAAAATAAACTATATACATTACTAAATTCACTATTTTCTAATAAACAATCGATAACTTATTTGCAGAAACTTCCACTAAATATACATATATATATATATATATATATATATATATATATATATATATATATATATATATATATATTATGTTATGTCATATATATTATATATATGTGTATATATATATATATATATATATATATATATATATATATATATATATATAACATTATGTTTTAATAATTTTACAACAACTGTAATTTTAATTCTTGTCTGAGCCATTTTAATGATTGTGTATATGATATGATATGATATGATATGATATGATATGATATGATATATGATATGATATGATATATATATACTCGTATATATATGATATGATATATATATATATATATATATGTATATATATATATATATATACACATACACAAACACACGCACACACACACACACACACACATATATATATATATATATATATATATATATATATATATATATATATATATATATATATACACACACACATATATGCAGTTACACCGCAGGGAAAAGTGAAACATTTTGGTATTTCTCCGACATCTTCAAGAGGAATGATATATAGCAGTAGAGATTCAAAATGTTTATGCTAAATTACAGTACAAAATAACATAGCCTCTTAGTAAAAATATTCGCATGATAATTAGAAAATTGAAGAGGGCGGTAATCTCTCAGGATTTGAGGTCAATGTCCCCTTACAAATCTTGCTTTCTATTCCCGTAGGCTCACCTTTCAAATAAAGGGATCGAGTTTATGCTTTCTTGACTGATATTTATATTCATTTAAAAACTGGATTCGATAATATTTCTTTCCAATAAAGAGTTGGAATAAACTACTTACCCAATAGTGCCATGATTGTCTTCAGTAACATAAACGAAAATTCAACTGTTCTCCTTTGCAAAATTATTTACATTTCTATCCTGTTCTGTTCTCTTTTCCAACGATTTTTCCAATTTGGGGGAATGACATGTAAAATTTAGGCCAAAGGCCAAGCACTGGGACCGATGAGGTCACTCAGCGCTGAGAGAGAAAGTGCGAGTCAAAGGTTTTAAAAGGTGTAATAGGAGGAAAACCTCGCAGTTTCACTATGAAACAATTGTTAGGAGGGTGGAAAGAAAGATGGAAGAAAGATAATATGAGCGGAAGCACAGTACAGGGAATGAAAGGGGTTGCAGCTAAAGATTACGATGGGATACAAAGGGCAACAAGTAATGCCAAATGCATTGGGTGAGGTGCACTGACAGGACCAGCCCCTACAAGAATTTCGTGGGATTTCATATACATCACTTTTGTATTGTCGGGATAGTTCTTTATAAGTGCTTGTTGCATTGTATTACTGTTCTTGAATGTTACATTAGCTACAAATATCTTGCAAATTATTATTTAATGGTATTAAAAGCAAGCTTCTGTTTTGTAAGTTCGCTGTGGTTACCATTAAAAGTCCCCTTTCCCTTTCTTAAAGCACTTTCTAATACAGAATCTAGATATTTTAATGTCTTGCCTCTATTGCCAATCATATCGATTTTTTCATTAATATATTCAGGCCGACATAGAAGTAATGCTCTTAAAAACATGGATGTGAAAACTGATCCTTTTACTTTAATGTTTTGGCTAAGGTAAAAATGAACACAGGCAGAAACATTGGTAAGCTTTCTGTACACAAAATCCTTGTTAAAAATTCATGGTTTTGAATAAAGATACGATCAAACATTTGTTGGAAAATGCGAAATGAAAAACAAATAACTTTTTGGGTACAAAAAAAAAAATAATGGCACAAAATACTGCTGCGAATAGGCTTTATTTTTTCTTCATTTTCCAGTTATGAGTCGAATTTCTTCTTAATGAATATTAATATTTTGTCTCTCTCATTTTTCTTCTTCTGCTAATTTGATTTTCCCTTACTACCTACTTTTATTTGTTCTAATAATCCATTACTTTCACTATTACTGTTCATTCTCATCCTGATGGTCTTGCCGCTACGTTTGTTTGTTGGCTATGAGGATGTTATAACTGATCATATCCACATTACCTTATTTTTAAGTCTTTCAACAAAATATTCGTCTCTGTTAATCAAAAGAAAAAATGGGCCGAAAGTTATGACTTTTCAATGTAAATAATTCAGACAGCCACAAAAGAGACAATGGCTTTTATGTTTCAAATAAATTTTCTCTGGAAAATTGGATTCCGAATCTTGTATTATGATACACACAGAAAAGTATCCCAGTTATGACAGTCTTATTTTTTGGACAATAATAATAATGTTGCAAATAAAGGGATTCACATATACTGCAGAGGTTGAGGTTCCCGTCGACAACTTTCAGATAATACTGTTAAATATTTTATGTTAACAAAAAAAACGAAAAAAATGCTTCAGAGAGCTTTATTCCTGGGTCTGGAGTCACCTTCAGTCACTATGTTTTCCATCAATAACTTGCCTAATGAAATTCATTTCTCTCACTGTAACAATTGCTGTTTTTAATGAACTTTCATTCATTCACAATGCGTTATAGCACTCGTAGTGATATGAAAAAAATATTCTTATGTACTCATCAGTACATGAGCACAAGGTCTTTACCAAGTTATTCTTTCTCGCTGCTTTCACAACTATACAGCTCCACAGAGTTTACCTGGAGAATTGCGGGTTCCATTTCCGAGACCCTACGCGACAATGTCTACTACTATGGGGCTGCCTTTGTCAATCCAAAATGTCTCCAAACACGATTATATCATGTCTACTTTCTAACTATTCACTCTAGAGGAAGGGAATTCTCCGCCTTCCTAACATTCGTTACGTCTGTGACCATCACAGCTGTGAAGAGTGATAAAAAGAAGTCTATCACCTCCTTCCGACAGATTCCTCTTGTCCACAGCTAAAATTGTTCTTGGATTCTTTCCTTTTTAAATCCACTTTACTACAGTTATCCGCCGAAAAAAAGGCCACTCCGTTAAGGGTTTAACAGCTTCACACCACTAAAGAGCAACAGAGTCTAGGGGCAGGCCACAGTGGTTTAGCAAAATATCACAAAGATCACTGAACATGAGTATATGATTAGTGGACAAGGCCTCTACCAACATAAGAAAATGGCTGCTAGTGAAAGTTTATTGAAATCTGATCATGTTTTGAACTCGTTATGTAGTGAGAAGTCGCCAACGATATCACGCAGCTCCCACGGCCGAAATCTTATTTTCTTCTGGCTCATTCTTAGATGGTTCCTCTGTAACTGACTCTGTCACTCAGCTTCTTCCCAGCAGCACATTTTTCTTCTACCATTTCAGTATGCAGAAATCCTTTTATGCCAAAGATATCATGATTAGCATTTCATCCCAAAACAGGCTCTGTCCTTCAAAATATAGGAGGCTTAAAGGACTTACACTTGAGGGATGTTACACGCAACTGCTTAAAAAAGCGATAAATAGAAGTAAGAATTATTCCATATAATGAAAGTGACTGTTATGAAAGACGGGCTGTCTTATTCGCAACTAACACGGCTACAATCAACAATTTCCCTTGAGTACTGCTCTAAGTAATGTCAAGTCCACAGAGTATTTAAGTTTTTCATAATGGGAAAAGCCTATGGCCCCATTGGCATCCCCACCTCTGTTACTCAAGTTTGCTGATGCAGAACAGCTAATCTTGATACTTTGTTGTCTGATGACCCATCCTAATCACTGGGCATTATATTATATGTCAAGTTGGGAAGAATGTACACATACGAGGTGATCACTCTTGAATCTTCAGATCATTATTTCTTACACCTTTCGTTTGCTAATTATGGCTTCCATGTGTAAGACCACCGGATGTTGCTGGGATGTTATGTTATTTTTCTTGTATCTCTAAGGCTTCTGAGAGCTTTGAGCATGATGTTATAATTTTCAAACTCTCCACGAATTTTAACTTTGATATCAATTTAATAACATGAAAACGATTTCCTACAGGCCTATAAAATATCCACAGCCGAAAAAACCCGTTAAATTCATTCTTTGGAACAATTCATGACATTACCACCCTACTTTCGTACAGAAGCAAGAGAAATATATTTCACTTTAACCTTTTTAAAAAAAATTGGGTGCAAAGTTGCAGAAATAGAAACCTCTACATACGAATATTCAATTAAACAATACGCTGCCGTGTCTCGTAAATCATTTGCATGGAGTTTGGTAACAAGCAGATGCTTTCAAAAGATGTAACGGATTCTATCTAATGACTAGTTTTAGAAAACAGAGCAAGAAATCCTAATAACATTTCCACTTTGCTGTATTTCATATCGGGAAAAAATGCTTGCGTATTTTCAAGTGTTTAGTCATCAGGGCTAACAGTAATCTCATTTCTCTATTAATATAAATAGGTGGATATTCAATTATAATTTACAAGTTGCGCAACGGAAGTGATAACTTTTTAAAATTATTATGCGTATCTATATGATTGGTTGTTGTTCTGCTATTAGCACTCTGCCTCACTGAGAGAGAGAGAGAGAGAGAGAGAGAGAGATTTATGACTATTAAAACTGGTACCGGGACATCTAAGTTATTGACGCCTTAATAAAATTAAATAGGATACTAAAAATGTTTAAAAGGATTTTCATATAATAAATATCTAATATATATATGTATATATATATATGTATATATATATATATATATATATATATATATATATATATATATATATATATATATATATATATATACACTCTCTACACATACTACATATGTACATAATTTAAATTTGTTGAGGAGGCGTCTCCTCTCATAGGTACATAACTGCTCTATATTGTAATCCAACCGCCCAATGAATCATAACTTAAGCATACAATGTCCATCTCTGTCAAGCCCCAAGAGCGGAACCTATGTCTTTTAGATCCCCAAGACTGGAGTATTCGACTAGTAAAATGTCGAGGAACAACATAGTTGTCGCAGAATGGATGGTTTTTCACCTGACATCAGAACCATGAATCGATCATGCACGTCCAATCCTTACCTAAACAACATGTTTTCTAGTCTCTTTGGCATATAACGATATGTGAGGAGATGCTGATGACGTGATTGCGCATCCTTTTGGTTTGTTTCAATAGTTTCAAATGGGACTACCAAGGTTATTCATTTCTGACCAATCAATACCTAGGACTGCTGGCATATTTGTGCCTTTAGTCCTAGGTATAGATGAAAATCAGCCGAATCTAATTGTATGAAAAATCCAAGAGCATCATCAACAGAGGAAAGTCAGTAGCTGAGTCATCTACCGAGCTGTGTTCCTGTAATGCTGCCCAATCAGCTTTACCAAAGTTCCACTTAGGTAACATTGAAGATGGAGGATTTCAAGATATATTCATTACTATTGGAAAATGGTTCCTGGTATATCTATCATTTATCACTCTCCAACTTAAGTCAATAAGGCAATCACCACTGCACGTAGGTAAGTCAACTGGTGATAATGTGCCCACAATTTCACTTTCTATGATGAAACATAGACTATACAAAACTACACCCCAAGGCTTCCTATATTATGTTATAGGGGGAATGATAGGCAGTATGCTCTCGTGGGCTTGGAATGGAATGGAATGGAATATGAAATTTGACTTGAAGCCAAGCACTGGAATCAGAGGGATTATTCAGCGTTATAATGAATTTGGTTTGAGATGAATAGTTATGGCAATGAATTTATGAATTATAAATCAACAAAATTATTTTTAAAATATGGTAAAATTATTTTGTAAATACTGATATTCCCATAGAAATAACTTTGCATTTCGGATATGCATATAACCTTTAAGTAAATAAATCATTAAAGATATTAAATATATCCATAAACATGCTTATATATCCCAGTTCAGCAGTTCTGCTATAACCCTGCCCACTAACCCATGTCTTTGCCGTGCTGCAGCATACCTACGGCAATGCAATAACATGTGTTCCACAGTAGAGGAGAGTCGCACTGTATACAGACTAGTGCCGTTCCCCCCTCTAAAAGGAATCTGTGGGTCAATCGAGCATGGCCAATTCGAAGACGACATAATACAATTTCTACCCTACGGTTTTGCTGGAATCCAGATGGCCAATGTTCAATACTTTGTATGATTTTCCTGTACTTTTTATTGTTGGCCAGAAGGGGAGAAGACCAAAGAGCTTGCCATTTATTTCTGATATATGATCGAATAGTCCATTTCATATCGGTAGCGGGAATATGGTGAAATAGAATGTCATCTTTAGTAATGACATCTCTTGCTTCATGGTCAGCAAGTTCGTTACCTAAAATGAATACATGGGCAGGGACAGCAAGCTATACACACAGAGACCTTTCACCCGATGAGCAACATAGTTCTTCCCATTTAGCTCTTAATCACAGCAGTTCCACTGGGAAAATGAATGAGTTTTACTTAGATTTTGAGATTGTTAAATTGGAGGCCCTGTTGAGAAGATTGCTACTGCCTTGCCTGTTTTTTTCCGGAAGGAGACTGATTATTTATAGCTGCCTTCTGTATTAAAGCTGACGATGGTGCTGCTTCCATGGAGGAGGAACCTGCCACATATGGCATAGCCTCCCTAGTATCACTGACTGGTGTTGGGCACCTTTGGTGGCATCTTCATCAAGGAAAATCAGAGCTCAGGAGCAGCAGACAAAGATGGTGCTGCCTGAGGAAAGGTGAGAGTGTCAGACAGAACTGGCGCATCCTCTGAAGCATCAGGAGCACCAGTCACAGGTGGTGAAGGCTCCAGCATGACACGTACCAGATACAGATAATGAAGCCTCCAAGAAGGTAGGAATGCCAGCTACGGCTGGCGTAGCCTCCAAAGAAGCCAACATGCCAGGTATAACTGGTGCAGCCTCCACAGAGGCAGGAGTACCAGGAATATCTGGCATTGCCTCCAAAGAGGCACGACCACCACAGACAACCGGCGCAGCCTCCAAAGGGGCAAGAGCACCAGAAATTACTGGTGCAGCCTCTAAAGTGGCAGGAGTACAGGTCGCCACTGATCTTCCCTTTACATTACCAAAGGAAGTACCTCTAGTAGCATCTACAATTCTTCTTCGGTTACCCGCAATACCAGAAAATAATATTCGTGGTCCTAACATACTGGTTTAATACTTCCTGTTTTGCCTCTGTAAATGTGATACATTCAAGTTACTCTTAATGTCTGGATTTCTCTATCCATGATGTACACATCACAATTCTGTGAAGAGGATGGATGACTAACTCCACAATGTATACATTTTGCTTCTTTATAACATACACCATCCTCTGGTTCACTACACTTAACACACGTGGCAGGCTTGCATTGCAGCCTATGCCTACAAGATCCTAACATATGACCATATTCATGACAAACATAAACATCTCCTCGGTCTTGGGATATACTAGCGAAATCATCACTTATGCCAGGCTGCTTTTATTAAATTAGGTAAACAGTTACATGTTAATTTGATAATAAAATCTGCGAGTGGAGTTAAAACTCCATTGATCATCATTCTTTCAATTTAAACCACACCCTGATCTTTTAGTTCTTCTACAAGTTTCTCTTCTGAATACATCGTTAGTTTGGCTGCAAATATACTTCCCTTGGAGTGATTCCGAAAAGCATGCACTGAGTAGTCTGCTGCTCCTCAAAAGATGGTATTCTTTTAATTTTTCACTTTGTTTTGCTGAGTCTGATTCTACGGGCAGTTTTCTTCTACCTTCAATTTTAATGATATCTCAGGCTCTCTCGGCCACAGTACTTCCACAATGTTTCTGTGAAATTTCACAATTAGAATCTTCCAGATTTAAAATTAATTACTTATCACAGAGTTTTAAATATCTGGTCTATTTCACACACATTTCTGGTCAGCCCTTTGCTCCATGCCGGAGCATAGGGATCCAGTTTAATTACACAAGAAGATTTCTTAGCCATGTCCAAACACAGGCTGTGAGAAGAGGGAGGGGAATAGAATATTCAGAGGAGGGTGCCAAAACGGTATCATCAAAGGGTCCAGGAGTACTCGATTCTTTATTGCTGCTCATAAAGATCGAATTGAAGAGAAAACAGAAAAACCTGAAAATCTTAAAAATATATCAGCTGCCTTTCATGGAGTTTATTCTTCTACCAATGGCATCACTAAGAGCCGGCTCTCAAATGTCCACTCCCTACCCTATCCCACAGGGACAATTAGGGTGGCCCAAGTGTGAGCCAAACCGGCTCACTGGGACACAGTATTACAAGAATACAATCATTCCCACCCTAATCGAATTATGGGCAAACCGGACACAATGCCGAGAGTCCTATCCCATAACCAAACCACCCCTGGAGCCATGGCCCAGCACTGCAGAACAGTTCCGCCTTTGAGGTATCAATGTGATATCCTCAGGTCTGAACGCTATCGGGTAGTTGATGATCCTACCACAGTTCCTACTATTAACTTCATATATAAATAAACCCCGTTCACAGCTACGATACCTTTTCCTATTTATCAGGGCAAATAAATTTTACCAAAAGTGGGAATTTCCACAAGGTCCAAGTCGAGAGAGAGAGAGAGAGAGAAATATACGAAAAATAAAAAAAAAACATTATTTATTTATAAATCAAAGAACCGGATATTTACTCTTTTTTAAAATTACCTAGCACCTAATCCAGGCAAAGATTATGAGGGATAGGCGATTGCAATACCACCTCGATAGTATTACTCTCGCAGGCTATTTTGCGGTTTGCTTTTGGGTCCACTTCCGCCTGACGCATCCAAGCTGGTTTGTAAGTCGCCTGTCAAATCAATTATCCTCAAAGTAATAGAGTTACTTTGTTATCCTATCGTACCCCTAATCATCTTCCCGCAAAGAGCTTTTATCTTTTCTTTGTTGTCATTCACTTCTCGCAATATTCTTGTACGATATGTAACACGAAACAAGGAATGTCACCTCGTTGGGATTTATAAGCAATATTTTTGGGACCAAATACAACAGAGTCGCTGTCAGGATATGTATTTACAACACGATATGATACTTTTTAAGCAACATGATTATTCGGTTCATAAACTATCTCGTTATGAAGCTACCATCTCTCTAAAGAAACCATTATAACCACTGATCCAAAGTAAGATCCGAAAGAGAAGACTCAAAAGAGGAGAGTCGCTTTCATCTCATTATCTCAGAATCACCTTTATTTCTGGCCATAAACGTAATTATCTGCTAAGTATATTGCAATATAAAGCTCAAATGAGGGAGTGGGGGAGATATCTGTCCAACAGCCATTGCGCTGTCGTTGTATCAAGATCCCTTGTTACCACACCTTGAGTTTGTTTTCAACTGCCTCTCATGAGGATTATTCAATCAAATATTCCACGCATTATCATTAGGTCAGCTCACCGGTATAATAAACAACGCTCATTTACGAATGCATTAATTATCATAGGATGACCTTTCAGTAGTAATTAACGAGGAATTCTGAAGTACTTCCTAGATTACAGCAGAACATTGAACAACTTGACATGTAATATTATCCAGTATCGAGAAAATATTCTGTACAGAGGAGATGCACTAACGATTAGAAGTTTTTCTTCCCTTTATCCCTCTTCTTTACCTATCATCAGTCTTTTGGTAAATGTTCTGTAACAACAACAATTGTATCGGTAGTAAAAGTGAATATAACTAAATTCTCATGAAGAAGCAATTGAAATTAAATTACAAGATATTTCTTTACTCCGCTTCCGATGCCACCGAGTGTGCATTAAAATCATTTGAAGAAACTTCAAATGTATATTCAAATTCCGCTTGTCCATTAACCCGTAGTCATTATGTTTTTTATACAGTTTTAAATTTGCATAATTCAAATTCTATCACTATGCAATCATGTCATGTTGCTTTTGTTGGCAACTGATTGTCTTCCTAGTCTTTTATTTAATCA
>NC_089766.1:25326607-25354107 GCF_040412425.1 Macrobrachium rosenbergii | reverse complement strand
ATATATATATATATATATATATATATATATATATATATATATATATATATATATATATATACATATACATATATATATATATATATATATATATATATATATATATATATATATATATGAAAAAATTCGTTCGTGAATATATTTCTTTGAAATTCTTCAGCATAACGAATAATAAAATAAAATAAACGCAAAAGAAAACAGTAACTAAAAACAAAGATACAAAGAAATGTTTACTCCAGTGATTTCCTGGCTCTAACAGACTTATTCTCTCACACACCAACTGCAATAATAACTTTGGCAGGTTCTTTCCCACAGGAAATATGTACTTCAAAGACACATTGTTGTTCGGACCATTCTTCTCAGCTTAGTTGAGTAATATTTCTTTATGTATTATCATTACAAACTCTACATAATACTCGGAACATTACTGCAATTGTATTCATCACTACGGTAACTTTAATGATATCGAAATCAAATGAGGCTGAGTAGTTTATGAATTCTTCTGGACACATGTTACCACACCCCTCTAGGTCTAAAAAGATTTGAAGGTAGATTACAGAAACTCTCCACCCAAGTGGGGCCTGGATAAGCAAGGTACTGATGACTCAGCAAGTAAATGTATGATAGCGCCACTCCCCTCCCAACTGAAGTCGTGACCACATCGGTGTTGGCGACACCACTAATTCATCTAAAATAATCGTACATATGATGTAATAGGTCCCAAATTTCTAAGTCTTATGTTCATATCATTAATTACTTTAACTGAGGGAACAAAACCAGTTACATTATAGACAGAATACTTGGAATACATAAGAGCAATGACAATAGGGAGTAATAAATACGATACAGCAACAGAAAAGTAGAAAACCAGTTGTATGAAAACGTGGGGGAAAATTAAAATGCTCTGTGTTTTTTTTTTTTTTGCATGCAAATTCAGCGTCTTACCACTACTACTACTAAGAATTAGCCAGCCTTGTGCTGGCACGGGCTCTTGCTCTGCAGCAGCCCCTAACTGATGATGGAGATTCTGCCGAGAAAAGGATAACTAATAGCTCGTGCAAGTGTACACTGTCTTCTTCATAAACAATGGTGACAAAGGCACAAGACTATTGCATTAAGACATGTACAGTAGTTGCAGATTGACTTTTTTCATCGGTGTCTGCAGGGAGGTAGCGTGCTCTCTTTTTTGCTTTTTTTCCTTAACTGAGAGAGAGAGAGAGAGAGAGAGAAAACCGAGGTATGTTTACATCAGTAAACAAATGAATCAGGAAACATTTGTTTTGCACTTTTGAGGGATTTTACCTAAATTATGTTAGTTTCCCTTTGAATACCCATTTTACACGTATGTACAAAAAAATAATAATTCCAGTAATACATTTGTTTCTTTTAGCAAGTGAAGTAGTCTCCACTAATGAGAAATGTGGCTGCCCTTGGTCTCAGTCATGACATGGAGCGGATTAGTGAATGGTGTCGTCGATTCAGTATGAGGCTGAACTCCATTGAAGTGAAACCGCTATTGATTAGTACATATCGTAAAGATTTTTCACCCAATCCTCCCCACCAGGTGGGTGGGACTCTGCTCCGTGAGTCTGAAGCTTCAAGTAACTATTCTTGGTGTAACGTTTGACTCGCATCTTACTTTTGAGAAGGATCTAATGGAAGAGTCAGTAACTGTTGCACGAAAGTTAGGTACTATATATAAAGGCCTCATATTTTTTAACAGTGATAAAATCAGTGCAACCTGTTTTAAATTATGTGTTCTCTGTTGTGGATGGCTGCTACTGCCAGAGATTTATGTCTTTTAGATACAGTGGTTCGTTGTGGTAGGTTTCCTTTCCCCAATATTAGCAGTTATGACTTGGGCCATCGACGGATGGTCTCTTGTTTGCCAATTTTCCATAAATTGTATTTCGACAGAGATCTTTCACATTCACAGTTGACCCTTGATCATCTTTTCCTGCCGAGAGCAACCAAATTTGCTGAACAGCAGCACTACAAATATGCAGTTAATGTTCCTCGTTGTGAACTTATCAATTCCAGAGGTCGTTAATTCCTCATACTGTTGGACTGTGGAACAGTCTCTCTGAGTATGTCATGCAATTGGAACTTCAAAAGTTCAAGTATAGATGCAATGCATTACTACCCTAATGCTATTAATTTGTTTATTTAAATAATTCACCGGTATTTATATTCGTTTGTTTATTAATTTACTCATTTTTTCTTTTCTAATAACTGATCTCGTCTTTCTGAATTTCCAATTACTTTCTGTTACTTCTTAGAAGTTTGAATTTCCAAGTCAGTGACTCCTGTGGGCTTGTTCTATATATATATATATATATATATATATATATATATATATATATATATATATATATATATATATATAGGTTAAGGGTTAATTTTTACAGTATATTTTGTTACAAATCTGGGAAAATTAGATGGGGTAATTGGCTTTTGCATAGTTTTCAGTTTAAAGTGTGATTTTTTTTTTTAATCGGTATTAACAAGGTAGGGGAGTAAGGGTACGAAATTGCCATTTTGCATCCGTAAAGTCTTTTTTAACCAAATCCAGAAAGTTCATTATCCAGCGGGGCATTGGCTCTACTATTGGGGATAAGGGGGAGGTTTTATTGTTTCTCTTAATTTTTCCGTAGCTAGTGTCTTTTAACATTCTATTTATGGATTCGATTTGGCAAGAACAACTGGCAACTACCACCTTTATTCATCTGATCATTATAGGGTCTTGATATCTCAGAGGCTTTTGACCATGTTTGCCATAAGGCCATATTATCAAAGCTCTCAAATTTATGAATTTTGGTTTCTACATCAGTTCAGATAAATTCATACAAGGAAGCCAAGTATATTTTCGATCATCAAGAATTGAAGAGAGTGCTTTTAAATAAATTCATGACAACAACGGAAACATGAATCCATTTGAATTCTAATGAAAATCAGGAAGTAACTGCATTCTCATATAAATATTCAATTATACTTTACGGATTTCGTAAATAATGTGAGAGGAAGTTTTTTCTAAAAGCAGTTGCTTGTAAAAGATGTAGTGGCCTCTGCCTGATAGTTTTAGAGAAAATATGAAATTTCGAATGCCTTCCATTCACTTAAATAGCTGGGGTTGTTTCAGGCTTTTGAATTAAGATTGGTTCTGTAAAATTTGACGTACTGATTATCTGATTTTGTTAAGTACAATCTTCGGATTTTTCGACATCGCACATTTTATGATTTATGTCAGAAGGAACACTAACTATTCTTTAAAACTGTCTATTTCGTGTTAGTTTACTGTGCTTTTACAGAGAGAGAGAGAGAGAGAGAGAGAGAGAGAGAGGGAGGGCGGGCGGGTTGATAAACCTCAAGGGTCTCGTAGCCTATACTAATACCAAAAGGACATTATATACGTATGATTGAAACACGATTTTTTACTCTCGGGTAATATAGACAAAGACTTTGCGTGACTGGAAGTAGCAGTATCACCGTTGACAATTGTAATGACAATATACTAATCAGAGGCGTCAGTTAAGGAAAAAAAGCAAAAAAGAGAGCACGCTACCTCCCTGCAGACACCGATGAAAAAAGTCAATCTGCAACTACTGTACATGTCTTAATGCAATAGTCTTGTGCCTTTGTCACCATTGTTTATGAAGAAGACAGTGTACACTTGCACGAGCTATTAGTTATCCTTTTCTCGGCAGAATCTCCATCATCAGTTAGGGGCTGCTGCAGAGCAAGAGCCCGTGCCAGCACAAGGCTGGCTAATTCTTAGTAGTAGTAGTGGTAAGACGCTGAATTTGCATGCAAAAAAAAAAAAAACACAGAGCATTTTAATTTTCCCCCACGTTTTCATACAACTGGTTTTCTACTTTTCTGTTGCTGTATCGTATTTATTACTCCCTATTGTCATTGCTCTTATGTATTCCAAGTATTCTGTCTATAATGTAACTGGTTTTGTTCCCTCAGTTAAAGTAATTAATGATATGAACATAAGACTTAGAAATTTGGGACCTATTACATCATATGTACGATTATTTTAGATGAATTAGTGGTGTCGCCAACACCGATGTGGTCACGACTTCAGTTGGGAGGGGAGTGGCGCTATCATACATTTACTTGCTGAGTCATCAGTACCTTGCTTATCCAGGCCCCACTTGGGTGGAGAGTTTCTGTAATCTACCTTCAAATCTTTTTAGACCTAGAGGGGTGTGGTAACATGTGTCCAGAAGAATTCATAAACTACTCAGCCTCATTTGATTTCGATATCATTAAAGTTACCGTAGTGATGAATACAATTGCAGTAATGTTCCGAGTATTATGTAGAGTTTGTAATGATAATACATAAAGAAATATTACTCAACTAAGCTGAGAAGAATGGTCCGAACAACAATGTGTCTTTGAAGTACATATTTCCTGTGGGAAAGAACCTGCCAAAGTTATTATTGCAGTTGGTGTGTGAGAGAATAAGTCTGTTAGAGCCAGGAAATCACTGGAGTAAACATTTCTTTGTATCTTTGTTTTTAGTTACTGTTTTCTTTTATGTTTATTTTATTTTATTATTCGTTATGTTGAAGAATTTCAAAGAAATATATTCACGAACGAATATTTTATATATATATATATATATATATATATATGTATATATATATATATATATATATATATATATATATATATATATATATATATATATATATATATATAAACACATCATTAACTCAGAGTGAAAATCTACAAAAGACCTCATTGGGAATTGAACTTTAGCCTGACCTAGTGGAAAGTTACTAATCACTGTTGGAAAAACGACCAGGTGATTCCAAATGAATCTGAATGTGAGCAGTGAGTGGAATTCAATGAATACCATTTGTAAAAGTACAAGAATCAGCGTGACACTTGAGAATGCTCGTGTGAAGAATAGACTGCAAGCCTCCAAGATAAAATATAAGTAAATATAAATAAATAACTATATATTATATACACACACACACACATATATATATATATATATATATATATATATATATATATATATATATATATATATATATATATATATATATATATATATATGTGTGTGTGTGTGTGTGTATAATATATATATATATGCATATATAGTTATTTATTTATTTACTTACTTGTTACCAAGCCAGCCCTCTTCATAGTTGTTTTAACTTCAGTAGGAACCTTGGAAACAATGTTTAATATCTCATAAACAACATAATACATGAAAACACCGTGCATCCAGCAGTATCCAATCAATATCCTCATTTGAATTCATAGGTTTTAATTCACCGTGAACTAAAAAAATAAAAATTGTAAGGCAAATATTTTTTAGGTTTTTTGAGCAAAAACAATTGTGGCGCTGAATGTATTTGCAAAGTTTTTTTGTTAATTTTTTTTATTTTCCTTCTAATACTAAGACACTTTTCTTATTGTATTTCTTTGATTTGCTATTATTAGGTATATTTTTTGTTGTTGCTGAATTTAGTTCGACGCATCAGCGTGAAACAATCATTCCTTTTTTTTTTCTTGATAGTGCCCAAAAGTTTGTCTTGTAAATATTTATGATTATCATAAGGAAGGCATTATGGCTTTTATGTATTTTAAACGTCCTCCAAGGAAAATGAGAATATTGGGAAAATAAACAAGAGTATTCGGAGACAGCAAACCTCCTTAAAAATATACTCTTCCTTTTATCTTGGAGGTTTACAGTCAGTCTATTCTTCACCCAAGCATTTTCAAGTGTCATGTTGATTCTTGTACTATTACAAATGGTATTCCACTCACTGCTCACATTCTAAGTCATTTGGAATCACCTGGTCGTTTTTCCAGCAGTGGTAGCAACGTTCCACTAGGTTAGGCTAAAGTTCATTTCCCACTGAGGTCTTTTGTAGATTTTCACTGATTTAATGATGGAGTGTTTGGTGGGCTACACAGGTCCAACTGTTGACTGATCAGTAGCCATGGACTGGCTTACTCATGCCTCCCATGGCTTATACATAAGTAGGTTCTGTCTAGGACGTATTATGTAAATGCATTTGCCTGGCCCTTGCCTCTGCCGTACGTTAGTGCCTTTAAAATCTTCAGATCATCACGGATTCCTTAAAGCAAAAGTGCCATTTGAAACACTCTTGAATTCTCTTCCCCACATTCATTTGTGATCAACCTTAGAAAAACTTAGTGGAATATTACGTCATTGTGTATAAAATCTCTAACGCTTTTGCCAGGATCTGGCCTAGGCTATGTTATTGCTGCTGAAACCTTAAGAGCTTTAAGTATGATCTATGATAAGTCCATGCAAGAAAAACTCTCGACGTAGTGCTCACTGAATTTCATATCAGCTTGAGAGATATTATTGAAAGTATGAAATGAAAGTAAACTTAATATTATGAGAAAGATATATTGTTCCCAAATTACTTCATTAAAACAGGTAGAGACAAAAATCTTTTTGTTTAGATATACGGGAGAGAACTTACTCCATTTAATATCTAATGCAAAGATAGAGGCATTGCAAAGATATAGGCATTTGCAGTCGACGCAGTTACAAAACATACAGTCCACGTTTGAATATTCAGTTAAACAATACGCTGCCGGATCTTGTTTGGGATTTGCATGGAGTATGTTAACTAACAGATGAATGGGAAAGAATTTGCTGTTTTAGTAAAAAAGCATGAAATTTTAATTATCTTTCAAGTATTGAAATTATGTTGTTTCTTTTACATTAATAGAACTACTGCCTTATAATTTGACAGGATTCACATATATGAACCACGTAACAGATATTTCTCTAATGTTATCCTTATTTTGAAACATCACTCACTTTATATCTTGAAAAATTAGAATGAACTTATATTGTAATTTTTCAAGTTTTACAAGTAATTTTAGTTACTTTACATACAATTCCTGCCTCAGAGAGAGAGAGAGAGAGAGAGAGAGAGAGAGAGAGAGAGAGAGAGAGAGAGAGAGAGAGAGAGAGAGAGAGAGAGAGCATAATGTGCGTGTGAATCAAAGAAGTAATTATTTACCTTATATTTATTGTATTATTTGTAATTTTACAAGTAAATTTTGTTCCTTCACACACATGTCCTGCATCAGAGAGAGAGAGAGAGAGAGAGAGAGAGAGAGAGAGAGAGAGAGAGAGACAGAGAGAGATTTATAAAGACACTGGAAAAACCATTCTGTATGTTTGAATCAAATAAGTGATTATTTATATGGGTCTTAGTATTATTAATTATACAAGCAATCTTTGTTACTTTAGCGTACACACATGTCCTCCCTCGGAGAGAGAGAGAGAGAGAGAGAGAGAGAGAGAGAGAGAGAGAGAGAGAGAGAGAGAGAGAGAGAGAGTGTTTTTTATAAGTACACTGAAATCTATTATGTGGGTATAAAAGAAAGAAATTACATTTATTGTAATATTTTTAACTTTATAAGTACCCTTTCTTACTTTTCATAGATGTCTTGCCACAAAGAGAGAGAGAGAGAGAGAGAGAGAGAGAGAGAGAGAGAGAGAGAGAGAGAGAGAGTTTTATAAGTACCATGAAAAACCTTTATGTGCTTATAAATGAAAGAGAATATTTACATTTATTGTAATGTTTGTAATTGTACAAGTACCCCTTCTTACTTTTCACACATGTTCTGCCACAAAGAGAGAGAGAGAGAGAGAGAGAGAGAGAATTTTATAAGTACACTGAACAACCATTTTGTGTGTGAATCAGAGAAGTGATTATTTATATTTGTCATTTTTTTTATTCAAGTTTTCCTTGTTGCTTGACACGCACCTACACACATGTCCTGCCTCAAAGAGAGAGAGAGAGAGAGAGAGAGAGAGAGAGAGAGAGAGAGAGAGAGAGAGAGAGAGAGAGAGAGAGAGAGAGAATTTTATAAGTACACTGAACAACCGTTTTGTGTATGAATCAGAGAAGTGATTATTTACATTTATTGTAATTTTTTTTTACTTCACAAGTTTTCTTTGTTGCTTGACACGCACCTACACACATGTCCTGCCTCAAAGAGAGAGAGAGAGAGAGAGAGAGAGAGAGAGAGAGAGAGAGAGAGAGAGAGAGAGAGAGAATTTTATAAGTACACTGAACAACCATTTTGTGTGTGAATCAGAGAAGTGTTTATTTACATTTATTGTAATTTTTTTTTACTTCACAAGTTTTCTTTGTTGCTTGACACGCACCTACACACATGTCCTGCCTCAGAGAGAGAGAGAGAGAGAGAGAGAGAGAGAGAGAGAGAGAGAGAGAGAGAGAGACCTTAGCTTACCTTACCTTACAGTTCGTTCGGGTTGCCCCAGGTCCCTCAGTATGAGGCACTTTTGATGTCTACCAGAGAATTGCTAATGCATCTTCCGGTATATTTTGCATCTTCCAATCTTGGATGGTCTGGGATGCAGCTTAGATATTTGTCGAGCTTATTCTTAAACACATCTGCGCTCACTCCTGATATGTTCCTCATATGAGCTGGTAATGCATTGAATAATCGCTGCATTATTGATGCTGGTGCGTAGTGGATTAATGTCCTGTGTGCTTTCCTTAGTTTTCCTGGTATAGTTTTGGGCACTATTAATCTACCTCTGCTTGCTCTTTCTGATATTTTTAGCTCCATGATGTCTTCGGTAATTCCTTCTATCTGTTTCCATGCCTGTATTATCATGTAGCGTTCTCTTCTCCTTTCGAGACTATATAATTTTAAGAATTGTACACACAACACACACACACACACACACACACACACACACACACATACATATATATATATATATATATATATATTAGATATAATATAGAGATAGAGAGAGAGAGAGAGAGATATATAAAGAGAAAGAGAAAGAGAAAGAGAAAGATAAAGATATAGAGAGAGAGAGAGAGAGAGAGAGAGAGAGAGAGAGAGAGAGAGAGAGAGAGAGAGAGAGAGAGAATTTTATAAGTACACTGAAGAACCGTTTTGTGTGTGAATCAGAGAAGTGATTATTTACACTTATTATAATTTTTTTTACTTCACAAGTTTTCTTTGTTGCTTGACACGCACCTACACACATATCCTGCCTCAGAGAGAGAGAGAGAGAGAGAGAGAGAGAGAGAGAGAGAGAGAGAGAGAGAGAGAGAGGGAGAATTTTATAAGTACACTAAACAACCGTTTTGTGTGTGAATCAGAGAAGTGAATATTTACATTTATTGTAATTGTTTTTTGTACTTCACAAGTTTTCTTTGTTGCTTGACACTCACCTACACACATGTCCTGCCTCAAAGAGAGAGAGAGAGAGAGAGAGAGAGAGAGAGAGAGAGAGAGAGAGAGAGAGAGAGAGAGAGAGAGTTATTTATAAATACACTGAAAAACTATTTTGTGTGTGAATCAGAGAAGGTATTATTTACATTGTGTTATTTTTAATTAATTTTTTGTGCTTTACACACGTTCTGCTTGAGAGAGAGAGAGTATGTTTTCCATAAGTACACTGAAAAACCTTGTGTGTTTATAAATGAAGGGAAATATTTACATTTATTGTAATATTTTTAATTTTACAAGTACCCTTTCTTCTTTTCACACATGTCCTGCCACAAAGAGAGAGAGAGAGAGAGAGAGAGAGAGAGAGAGAGAGAGAGAGAGAGAGAGAGAGAGAGAGAGAGTGTGTTATAAGTACACTGGAAAACCATAATGTTCGTATGAATGAAAGAAGTGGTTATTCACCCTCCCATATTATCTGTCGTAAAGTCAATCAGTGGAGAATAAAACATAAGAATGCAAATTTTATTGATTAAATAAAAGACTAGGAAGACAATCAGTTGCCAACAAAAGCAACATGACATGATTGCATAGTGATAGAATTTTGAATTATGCAAATTTTAAACTGTATAAAAACATAATGACTACGGGTTAATGGACAAGCGGAATTTGAATATACATTTGAGTTTCTTCAAATGATTTTAATTAATACTCGGTGGTGCATCGGAAGCGGAGTAAAGAAATATCTTGTAATTTAATTTCAATTGCTTCTTCATGAGAATTTAGTTATATTCACTTTTACTACCGATACAATTGTTGTTGTTACAGAACATTTACCAAAAGACTGATGATAGGTAAAGAAGAGGGATAAAGGGAAGAAAAACTTCTAATCGTTAGTGCATCTCCTCTGTACAGAATATTTTCTCGATACTGGATAATATTACATGTCAAGTTGTTCAATGTTCTGCTGTAATCTAGGAAGTACTTCAGAATTCCTCGTTAATTACTACTGAAAGGTCATCCTATGATAATTAATGCATTCGTAAATGAGCGTTGTTTATTATACCGGTGAGCTGACCTAATGATAATGCGTGGAATATTTGATTGAATAATCCTCATGAGAGGCAGTTGAAAACAAACTCAAGGTGTGGTAACAAGGGATCTTGATACAACGACAGCGCAATGGCTGTTGGACAGATATCTCCCCCACTCCCTCATTTGAGCTTTATATTGCAATATACTTAGCAGATAATTACTTTTATGGCCAGAAATAAAGGTGATTCTGAGATAATGAGATGAAAGCGACTCTCCTCTTTTGAGTCTTCTCTTTCGGATCTTACTTTGGATCAGTGGTTATAATGGCTTCCTTAGAGAGATGGTAGCTTCATAAGAGGATAGTTTATGAACCGAATAATCATGTTGCTTAAAAGTGGGTAGTCATATCGTGTTATAAATGCATATAGCGATAGCGACTCCATTGTATTTAGGCTCCAAAATATTGCTTATAAATCACAACAAGGTGACATTTCTTATTTCGCGTTACATATCATGCAACAATACTGCGAGAAGTGAACTGACAACAGGGAAAAGATAAAAGCTCCTTGCGGGAAGATGATTAGGGGTACGATAGGATAACAAAGTAACTCTATTACTTTGAGGATAATTGATTTGACAGGCGACTTACAAACCAGCTTGGATGCGTCAGGCGGAAGTGGACCCAAAAGCAAACCGCAAAATAGCCTGCGAGAGTAATACTATCGAGGTGGTATTGCAATCGCCTATCCCTCATAATCTTTGCCTGGATTAGGTGCTAGGTAATTTTAAAAAAGAGTAAATATCCGGTTCTTTGATTTATAAATAAATAATGTTTTTTTTTTATTTTTCGTATATTTCTCTCTCTCTCTCTCTCTCGACTTGGACCTTGTGGAAATTCCCACTTTTGGTAAAATTTATTTGCCCTGATAAATAGGAAAAGGTATCGTAGCTGTGAACGGGGTTTATTTATATATGAAGTTAATAGTAGGAACTGTGGTAGGATCATCAACTACCCGATAGCGTTCAGACCTGAGGATATCACATTGATACCTCAAAGGCGGAACTGTTCTGCAGTGCTGGGCCATGGCTCCAGGGGTGGTTTGGTTATGGGATAGGACTCTCGGCATTGTGTCCGGTTTGCCCATAATTCGATTAGGGTGGGAATGATTGTATTCTTGTAATACTGTGTCCCAGTGAGCCGGTTTGGCTCACACTTGGGCCACCCTAATTGTCCCTGTGGGATAGGGTAGGGAGTGGACATTTGAGAGCCGGCTCTTAGTGATGCCATTGGTAGAAGAATAAACTCCATGAAAGGCAGCTGATATATTTTTAAGATTTTCAGGTTTTTCTGTTTTCTCTTCAATTCGATCTTTATGAGCAGCAATAAAGAATCGAGTACTCCTGGACCCTTTGATGATACCGTTTTGGCACCCTCCTCTGAATATTCTATTCCCCTCCCTCTTCTCACAGCCTGTGTTTGGACATGGCTAAGAAATCTTCTTGTGTAATTAAACTGGATCCCTATGCTCCGGCATGGAGCAAAGGGCTATTGACCAGAAATGTGTGTGAAATAGGACCAGGATATTTAAAACCTCTTGTGATAAGTAATTGACTTTAAATCTGGAAGATTCTAATTGTGAAATTTTTAACGTGTACAGAAACATTGTGAAGTACTGTGGCCGAGAGCCTGAGATATCATTAAAATTGAAGGTAGAAGAAAACTGCCCGTAGAATCAGACTCAGCAAAACAAAGTGAAAAATTAAAAGCATTGTCGCATCTTGGAGGAGTTAAAGTAGACTACTCAGTGCATGCTTTTCGGAATCACTCCAAGGGAAGTATATTTGCAGCCAAACTAACGATGTATTCAGAAGAGAAACTTGTAGAAGAACTAAAAGATCAGGGTGTGGTTTAAATTGAAAGAATGATGATCAATGGAGTTTTAACTCCACTCGCAGATTTTATTATCAAATTAACATGTAACTGTTTACCTAATTTAATAAAAGCAGCCTGGTTACGTTTTACGATTAAGCAGTATATCCCAAGACCGAGGAGATGTTTATGTTTGTCATGAATATGGTCATATGTTAGGATCTTGTAGGCATAGGCTGCAATGCAAGCCTGCCACGTGTGTTAAGTGTAGTGAACCAGAGGATGGTGTATGTTATAAAGAAGCAAAATGTATACATTGTGGAGTTAGTCATCCATCCTCTTCACAGAATTGTGATGTGTACATCATGGATAGAGAAATCCAGACATTAAGAGTAACTTGAATGCATCACATTTACAGAGGCAAAACAGGAAGTATTAAACCAGTATGTTAGGACCACGAATATTATTTTCTGGTATTGCGGGTAACCGAAGAAGAAATGTAAATGCTACCAGAGGTGCTTCCTTTAGGAATGTAAAGGGAAGATCAGTGGCCACCTGTACTCGTGCCCCTTTAGAGGCTGCACCAGTAATTTCTGGTGCTCTTGCCCCTTTGGAGGCTGCGCCGGTTGTCTGTGGTGGTCGTGCCTCTTTGGAGGCAATGCCAGATATTCCTGGTACTCCTGCCTCTGTGGAGGCTGCACCAGTTATACCTGGCATGTTGGCTTCTTTGGAGGCTACGCCAGCCGTAGCTGGCATTCCTACCTTCTTGGAGGCTTCATTATCTGTATCTGGTACGTGTCATGCTGGAGCCTTCACCACCTGTGACTGGTGCTCCTGATGCTTCAGAGGATGCGCCAGTTCTGTCTGACACTCTCACCTTTCCTCAGGCAGCACCATCTTTGTCTGCTGCTCCTGAGCTCTGATTTTCCTTGATGAAGATGCCACCAAAGGTGCCCAACACCAGTCAGTGATACTAGGGAGGCTATGCCATATGTGGCAGGTTCCTCCTCCATGGAAGCAGCACCATCGTCAGCTTTAATACAGAAGGCAGCTATAAATAATCAGTCTCCTTCCGGAAAAAAACAGGCGAAGGGCAGTAAAGTTAAATCTCTCAACAGGGCCTCCAATTTAACAATCTCAAAATCTAAGTAAAACTCATTCATTTTCTCCAGTGGAACTGTCAGGGATTAAGAGCTAAATGGGAAGAACTAAGGTTGCTCATATCAGAAAGGTCTCCTGTGTGTATAGCTTTGCTGGGTCCCTGCCCATGTATGCATTTTAGGTAACGAACTTGCTGACCATGAAGCAAGAGATGTCATTACTAAAGATGACATTCTATTTCACCATATTCCCGCTACCGATATGAAATGGACTATTCGATCATATATCAGAAATAAATGGCAAGCTCTTTGGTCTTCTCCCCTTCTGGCCAACAATAAAAAGTACAGGAAAATCATACAAAGTATTGAACATTGGCCATCTGGATTCCAGCAAAACCGTAGGGTAGAAATTGTATTATGTCGTCTTCGAATTGGCCATGCTCGATTGACCCACAGATTCCTTTTAGAGGGGGGAACGGCACTAGTCTGTATACAGTGCGACTCTCCTCTACTGTGGAACACATGTTATTGCATTGCCGTAGGTATGCTGCAGCACGGCAAAGACATGGGTTAGTGGGCAAGGTTATTGCAGAACTGCTTAGTCCGATATAAGCATGTTTATGGATATATTTAAAATCTTTTTGCTTTTTTATACTGTAAAGGTTATATGCATATCCGAAATGCAAAGTTATTTCTATGGGAATATCAGTATTTGCCAAATGTTAATTTTTACCATATTTTTAAAATAATTTTTTTTATTTTATGTAATTCTTAAATTCATTGCCATAACTATTCATCTCAAACCAAATTCATTATATTGCTGAATAATCCCTCGAATTCCAGTGCTTGGCTTCAAGCCTAAATTTCATATTCCGTTCCATTCCATGTCCAAGCCCACGAGAGTATACTGCCTATCATTCCCCCTATAACATAATATAGGAAGCCTTGGGGTGTAGTTTTGTATATTCTATGTTTCATCATAGAAAGTGAAATTGTGGGCACATTATCACCAGTTGACTTACCTACGTGCAGTGGTGATTGCCTTATTGACTTAAGTTGGAGAGTGATAAATGATAGATATACCAGGAACCATTTTCCAATAGTAATGAATATATCTTGAAATCCTCCATCTTCAATGTTACCTAAGTGGAACTTTGGTAAAGCTGATTGGGCAGCATTACAGGAACACAGCTCGGTAGATGACTCAGCTGATGACTTTCCCTCTGTTGATGATGCTCTTGATTTTTCTATACAATTAGATTTTCGGCTGATTTTCAATCTATACCTAGGACTAAAGGCATTAAATATGCCAGCAGTCCTAGGTATTGATTGGTCAGAAATGAATAACCTTTGGTAGTCCCATTTGGAAACTATTGAAACAAACCAAAAGATGCGCAATCACGTCATCAGTATCTCCTTTGCCATATCGTTATATGCCAAAGAGACTAGAAACGATGTTGTTTAGGGTAAGGATTGGACGTGCAAGACTGATTCATGGGTTCTTGATGTCAGGTGAAAACCATCCATTCTGCGACAACTATGTTGTTCCCTCGACATTTACTAGTCGAATACTCCAGTCTTGGGGATCTAAAAGACATAGGTTCCTCTCTTGGGGGCTTGACAGAGATGGACATTGTATGCTTGCTATGATTCATTGGGGGCGGTTGGATTACAATATAGAGCAGTTATGTACCTATGAGAGGGAGACGTGCCTCCTCAACAAATTTTAAATTATGTACATATGCAGTATGTGTGTGTATATATATATATATATATATATATATATATATATATATATATATATATATATATATATATACATATATATATATACATATATATATTAGATATTTATTATATGAAAATCCTTTTAAACATTTTTAGTATCCTATTTAATTTTATTAAGGCGTCAATAACTTAGATGTCCCGGTACCAGTTTTAATAGTCATAAATCTCTCTCTCTCTCTCTCTCTCTCTCTCTCTCAGTGAGGCAGAGTGCTAATAGCAGAACAACAAACTAATCATAGATACGCATAATAATTTTAAAAAGTTATCACTTCCGTTGCGCAACTTGTAAATTATAATTGAATATCCACCTATTTATATTAATAGAGAAATGAGATTACTGTTAGCCCTGATGACTAAACACTTGAAAATACGCAAGCATTTTTTCCCGATATGAAATACAGCAAAGTGGAAATGTTTTTAGGATTTCTTGCTCTGTTTTCTAAAACTAGTCATTAGATAGAATCCGTTACATCTTTTGAAAGCATCTGCTTGTTACCAAACTCCATGCAAATGATTTACGAGACACGGCAGCGTATTGTTTAATTGAATATTCGTATGTAGAGGTTTTGTTTCTGCAACTTTTGCAATTCCAATTTTTTTAAAAAAGGTTAAAGTGAAATATATTTCTCTTGCTTCTGTACGAAAGTAGGGTGGTATGTCATGAATTGTTCCAAAGAATGAATTTAACGGGTTTTTTCGGCTGTGGATATTTTATAGGCCTGTAGGAAATCGTTTTCATGTTATTAAATTGATATCAAAGTTAAAATTCGTGGAGAGTTTGAAAATTATAACATCATGCTCAAAGCTCTCAGAAGCCTTAGAGATACAAGAAAAATAACATAACATCCCAGCAACATCCTGAAAGGGTCTTGCCACATGGAAGCCATACTAGCAAACGAAAGGTGCAAGAAATAATTTGATCACTGAAGATTCAAGAGTGATCACCCTCGTGTACGTGTACATTCTTCCAACTTGACATATAATATAATGCCCAGTGATTAGGATGGGTCATCAGACAACAAAGTATCAAGATTAGCTGTTCTGCATCAGCAAACTTGAGTAACAGAGGTGGGGATGCCAATGGGGCCATAGGCTTTTCCCATTATGAAAAACTTAAATACTCTGTGGACTTGACATTACTTAGAGCAGTACTCAAGGGAAATTGTTGATTGTAGCCGTGTTAGTTGCGAATAAGACAGTCCGTCTTTCATAACAGTCACTTTCATTATATGGAATAATTCTTACTTCTATTTATCGCTTTTTTAAGCAGTTGCGTGTAACATCCCTCAAGTGTAAGTCCTTTAAGCCTCCTATATTTTGAAGGACAGAGCCTGTTTTGGGATGAAATGCTAATCATGATATCTTTGGCATAAAAGGATTTCTGCATACTGAAATGGTAGAAGAAAAATGTGCTGCTGGGAAGAAGCTGAGTGACAGAGTCAGTTACAGAGGAACCATCTAAGAATGAGCCAGAAGAAAATAAGATTTCGGCCGTGGGAGCTGCGTGATATCGTTGGCGACTTCTCACTACATAACGAGTTCAAAACATGATCAGATTTCAATAAACTTTCACTAGCAGCCATTTTCTTATGTTGGTGTAGAGGGGCCTTGTCCACTAATCATATACTCATGTTCAGTGACTATGATATTTTGCTAAACCACTGTGGCCTGCCCCTAGACTTTGTTGCTCTTTAGTGGTGTGAAGCTGTTAAACCCTTAACGGAGTGGCCTTTTTTTCGGCGGATAACTGTAGTAAAGTGGATTTAAAAAGGAAAGAATCCAAGAACAATTTTAGCTGTGGACAAGAGGAATCTGTCGGAAGGAGGTGATAGACTTCTTTTTATCACTCTTCACAGCTGTGATGGTCACAGACGTAACGAATGTTAGGAAGGCGGAGAATTCCCTTCCTCTAGAGTGAATAGTTAGAAAGTAGACATGATATAATCGTGTTTGGAGACATTTTGGATTGACAAAGGCAGCCCCATAGTAGTAGACATTGTCGCAAGTGTAGGGTCTCGGAAATGGAACCCGTATTTCTTCCAGGTAAACTCAAGGGAGCTGTATAGTTGTGAAAAGCAGCGAGAAAGAATAGCAACTGGTAAAGACCTTGTGCCCATGTACTTGATGGAGTGGTTATTAAGAATATTTTTTTCATATCACTACGAGTGCTATAACGCATTGTGAATGAATGAAAGTTCATTAAAAACAGCAATTGTTACAGTGAGAGAAATGAATTTCATTAGGCAAGTTATTGATGGAAAACATAGTGACTGAAGGTGACTCCAGACCCAGGAATAAAGCTCTCTGAAGCATTTTTTTCGTTTTTTTTGTTAACATAAAATATTTAACAGTATTATCTGAAAGTTGTCGACGGGAACCTCAACCTCTGCAGTATATGTGAATCCCTTTATTTGCAACATTATTATTATTGTCCAAAAAATAAGACTGTCATAACTGGGATACTTTTCTGTGTGTATCATAATACAAGATTCGGAATCCAATTTTCCAGAGAAAATTTATTTGAAACATAAAAGCCATTGTCTCTTTTGTGGCTGTCTGAATTATTTACATTGGAAAAGTCAAGCACTTTCGGGTCCATTTTTTCTTTTGATTAATGAGAGACGAATATTTTGTTGAAAGACTTAAAAATAAGGTAATGTGGATATGATCAGTTATAACATCCTCATAGCCAACAAACAAACGTAGCGGCAAGACCATCAGGATGAGAATGAACAGTAATAGTGAAAGTAATGGATTATTAGAACAAATAAAAGTAGGTAGTAAGGGAAAATCAAATTAGCAGAAGAAGAAAAATGAGAGAGACAAAATATTAATATCTCATTAAGAAGAAACTGGACCCAGCGTTCGAAAAAATGAAGAAAAAATAAAGCCTATTCGCAGCAGTATTTTGTGCCATTATTTTTTTTTTTGTACCCAAAAAGTTATTTGTTTTTCATTTCGCATTTTCCAACAAATGTTTGATCGTATCTTTATTCAAAACCATGAATTTTTAACAAGGATTTTGTGTACAGAAAGCTTACCAATGTTTCTGCCTGTGTTCATTTTTACCTTAGCCAAAACATTAAAGTAAAAGGATCAGTTTTCACATCCATGTTTTTAAGAGCATTACTTCTATGTCGGCCTGAATATATTAATGAAAAAATCGATATGATTGGCAATAGAGGCAAGACATTAAAATATCTAGATTCTGTATTAGAAAGTGCTTTAAGAAAGGGAAAGGGGACTTTTAATGGTAACCACAGCGAACTTACAAAACAGAAGCTTGCTTTTAATACCATTAAATAATAATTTGCAAGATATTTGTAGCTAATGTAACATTCAAGAACAGTAATACAATGCAACAAGCACTTATAAAGAACTATCCCGACAATACAAAAGGATGTGTATATGAAATCCCACGAAATTCTTGTAGGGGCTGGTCCCGTCAGTGCACCTCACCCAATGCATTGTACAGTAGGCATTACTTAAGGTTCTTTGCAGCGTCCCATCGGCCCTTAGCTGCAACCCCTTTCATTCCCTGTACTGTGCTTCCGCTCATATTATCTTTCTTCCATCTTTCTTTCCACCCTCCTAACAATTGTTTCATAGTGAAACTGCGAGGTTTTCCTCCTATTACACCTTTTAAAACCTTTGACTCGCACTTTCTCTCTCAGCGCTGAGTGACCTCATCGGTCCCAGTGCTTGGCCTTTGGCCTAAATTTTACATGTCATTCCCCCAAATTGGAAAAATCGTTGGAAAAGAGAACAGAACAGGATAGAAATGTAAATAATTTTGCAAAGGAGAACAGTTGAATTTTCGTTTATGTTACTGAAGACAATCATGGCACTATTGGGTAAGTAGTTTATTCCAACTCTTTATTGGAAAGAAATATTATCGAATCCAGTTTTTAAATGAATATAAATATCAGTCAAGAAAGCATAAACTCGATCCCTTTATTTGAAAAGGTGTGAGCCTACGGGAATAGAAAAGCAAGATTTGTAAGTGGGACATTGACCTCAAATCCTGAGATTACCGCTCCTCTTTCAATTTTCTAATTATCATGTGCGAATATTTTTACCAAGAGGCTATGTTATTTTGTACTGTAACCTTAGCATAAACATTTTGAATCTCTACCGCTATATATCATTCCTCTTGAAGATGTCGGAGAAATACCAAAATGTTTCACTTTTCCCTGGTGTAACTGCATATATGTGTGTGTGTATATATATATATATATATATATATATATATATATATATATATATATATATATATATATATGTGTGTGTGTGTGTGTGTGTGTGTGTGTGTGTGTGTTGTGTATGTGTATATATATACATACATATATATATATATATATATATCATATCATATATATACGAGTATATATATATCATATCATATCATATATCATATCATATCATATCATATCATATCATATCATATCATATACACAATCATTAAAATGGCTCAGACAAGAATTAAAAATTACAGTTGTTGTAAAATTATTAAAACATAATTATATATATATATATATATATATATATATATATATATATATATATATATACAATATATATATAATATATATGACATAACATAAAATATATATATATATATATATATATATATATATATATATATATATATATATATATATATATATATATGTATATTTAGTGGAAGTTTCTGCAAAGCGGTTATCGATTGTTTATTAGAAAATAGTGAATTTAGTAATGTATATAGTTTATTTTATTTTGTTAATCTCTCATGTCCAAAGTAGATAGCTTGGGTTATTACTGGGATATCGTAATGAAAGGATACCTTGAGAATTGTTTTTGCCAGAAGTCATGCAGTAAGCAGAAGAGGAAATCTCAGTTGAAATCACAAAGACGCAAAGAATAATATCCCGTAGATTTATGGCTTCTGTCACAATCATTCTCTCGCACAGCTCCTGCAATAATAACTCGGGCCAGTTCTTTTCCTGCAGAGGAAGCAGAGTACTCTACAACGACGTTTGATTTTTCTCCAGCTATCATGGTCACGATTCTTAGCATTACCATATGATCATATATGTACATATCTTCTTGATGTTTTCCTTATCTCAGCGCAACGCCTATTCCAGTATCTTGGATCACTATAGCAATCACTTATATCAAAATTAAAAGGACCGCCAGTCCATTAATTTGTCTGAAAAACATACTCGTACACGTCACCTAAGGTAAGATGATGTACATTTGTAACCTATATTATTACATATATTACTTTCATAGTGGGAGAAAAAAAAGTGATGTGAAAATCAGAATAAAACGTCAGTCGATGTAGGTGCAAAGGTTTGGTTGTGAATAGTGCGTGGAATGGCTGGTGTGCGCAGTTGAAAGAAAGTGATTGGTGTTAAGTAGTGGGGTAATACAAGGAGACAATTTGTCCTGAAATTAGATGCTAACAATAACCCCCTCCTTCGGGCCAGCCCTAGAAGAGCTGTTAATCAGCTCAGTGGTCTGGTAAAACTAAGGTATACTTACTTTGGGAATTTGAGTGGCTGATCAGTGAATACTGGACCACTGCTGTATTCACTCGACCACAGAGGGAATAAAAGGTGGTGAACCAGATATACCATTGCATATACTTGGAAACAGCGGTTACTTCTGCACCCTTAACTATGCTTGACTTGGCAGGCCGTCTCCGTGTGGATGAGATGCTGAGACAAGGTGCTGCGCCAGCCTGACAAAGTTAATAAACGGAAGCTTGGGCACAGCTGACAGCAATCTTTGCTAGCAGGGTGGGTCGGGATTATGACCTGTAAACTCGACCTGAGAGGATGGGTACATCGCTCAGTTCCCTTTTTCAGGATGGGTGCCTTGTTCTTAGCTTGAGGGAGCACTTCAGACCTCCAAGGGAGGTTTCCTCATCTCGCCGAAGGCTTCGGAGGGTGTGGAGTTCGAAACTTCAGTGTGGGCAAAATACAATCTAAAAAACTTGTACTTAACCATAATTAGCAATGCAGAGAATGGGGAAAGGGAATCGAAATGAGATGAAGTAATTCGTAGCTAATGAAGCTTGAAAGAGAAACCATCGAATCCCAGTGATTACACCGCGCGACGCCCTAATCAAGGAAATGTCCCCAACAGAAATTGCCTCTCGATCATTCATTCGGTCTCGACTACCTTCAAGCTACAGCCACCGGCTTCCGGTATAATAGGACTCGAATTACTGCAAGTAACGATTTCATACTTTGTCTCGTATATTGTTAATATTACTTTACGTAAACGCCCAACGTAATGTGAGTTTATTATTATTATTATTTTGTGGATTTTGGCTTTTATTATTATTATTAATTAATATTTTACGGACTTTGACTTCAAGCACCGTTCACTTTCGAAATTGGCATCAAACTAACTTTAAAGGCAAATGAAAGTTCCATAATGAAACGTATGTCACTAAAGCAGACCTTGAGTAATTTTCATATGTTGATCCTTTCAACTCTACTGAACACACTGCATTTATTCTATGCGTGCTTGCTTCCAGTCGACTTCGGCAGCCATGTTTAATTAGACTGGTTTCATTATCATGCCCTGATAACTAGTCAGTCAACGGCACGTCTCATTTCCTGTTGGTCGTCCATAATTAAATGACAGTGATATCATTATAATGCAGGCTGAGATACGGAAATATTTTGAAAACTGAAATAATGTTCTTGTAAACATCCATAATGGTCTCCAGAATCGCATCAGTAAACTCAGCTTTTCTCAAAACAATGAAATGGCGAACCAATCTCCGGGATTTTTGTTTTATCAATCTTTCTTGTACTAAAATGTTAATGATTGAATTCATCTCACCTCACCTCTCTCCTCCCCCTCCCGAAAAAAGGGATAATCGTGAAACGATGAAAATCACATCCATTTATCTGTAGGCACATAACTCATTAGGAAATATTTCAGTAAATTCACAGCTTGTCGTTTTCAGATATGCAGCCATTATTGGGCAAACAGTAGCTCCGTCTCACAGTTACTTATTGAGTATAATTTACTGAAAAATTATACTTGAATTTATTGAACGGAAAAATGATAAATGAGAGAATCAGGGAATTTAATGCTAGATTCGTACTGCTTAACCACAGACAGAAGTGCTTAGTAAATAAAAAAATGAGCAAAGGCCATAGTTTTGAGATAAGTTGGATTTTTTTAATTGCTAATATTAGTGCAAATATTAGATATTGTCTATAAAAAACCTTCAGTTTTCAGAAATATTTAATATGAGTTACAGCAAAAAAAAAAAAAAAAAAAAAGGACAGAGCTTTGTACTTTCAGATACTGAGAATATGTATTTATTTTTGTGTAAACCTGTGTGAAACTCAAAAAGCAAGATAACTTCTGTTGAAGGGCAAAGTTTTTATCGAGTAAAAGGAAAGTGAAAAAGTTACCCAAAAAATTCTCTACTAAATTGTTGAAATTTTTAAGGTTTGTTCAAAAGGATATGTTACAAAATACTATATATATATATATATATATATATATATATATATATATATATATATATATATATATATATATATATATATATATTATATATATATATATATATATATATATAATATGTTTATAATATATATATATATATATATATATATATATATATATATATATATATATATATATATATATGTATGTATATATGTATATATTATAAACATATAATATATATATATATATATATATATATATATATATATATATATATATATATATATATATATATATATAAAATATATATATATATATATATATATATATATATATATATATATATATATATATATATATATATATATACATATATATACAGTCACCACAAATAGAAATCGGACCTACTAGGCAACTGGTAGCATAAACATGGTTATCATCAAAGAAATAAATAAAACAAACATTATAGAGAATAGTAGCACCTATTTTAATATTTAGTCATATTCCCCTTGGCTTTAAGAACAAGTTTGAGTCTTTTAGGCATGCTGTCAGCCAGTTTCTGGAAGTATTGCAAAGACATTTCATTTTCCCAGATTGTGGTGATTTCTTGTTGCAGGCGCATGAGGGATGATGTGTTGCACGATTGAAGCTTCTTTTTCATGACATTCCACCCATTTTCGATTGGGTTGAGGTCAGGACTGTTACCAGGCCACTGTAAGACCTCAATATTGTGATCAGTGAGCCACTTGGTAACTTTCTTGGCCTTATGACATGGAGCACCATCGTGCATGAAGACAGTGCAGCCGTGAGTCTCATATGAAGGCAGGAGGTGATCTTCAAGAACTTGAATGTAGCAGTCAGAACTCATTGTAACATTTTTTGGGAGGAAGTGCAATCCTCCACAACCTCTTAAACCACTGAAACATCCCCAAATCATGACAGATTCGGGGTGCTTGACGGTGGCAACTGTGTAGGCATGGTCGAATCTGCTGACTGAAGATGGCCGTCTTACTGTGGTAGAACGGCCCTGAATACACTGGAATGGTAATTCATCTGACCACATGACCTTCCTCCAGTCATCAGCTGTCCAGTGGATGTATTTCTTGGCGAAATTCAGTCGAGCTTTCTTCATAAGATGTCAGAAGAGGTTTGCGTGCAGCACGGCGGATGGGCAGCTGGAGGTCCTTCTGGAGACGGTGTTGGATGCAGCGGATTGATACATCTTTTAAGAGGATTGGGTGACTTGTTTTTAGCTGAGAAGCTGTAAGACAAGGGTTTTTACGTAGTTCTCTCACAAGAAGATGACCAGTGGCCTTGGAAGTCTTCCGTGGGCGTCCAGGATAAGGTTTTCTTGGGGGAATGATGTTGGGTGGTAGGTCACGAGCGGCAGCCAGCAGCAACATTACGGTTGACTTTGCTCGGCCAGTACATCTACAGATTTCTTTAATAGGCACTTTTTTTGCCTCCTGGCTAATATGCGAGCCTTCTCCTCCTTATTCATGTGTGCATGACCCATATTTAGGGAATATATAAAGAATTAAAAGGCAAGAAGTGCTCCAGTCCAAATACTGGGATCTTGGGGGCAGAGCAAATCAGAGCAATAACCTTTCAGTTTTCTGTCTGGGTCAGCACTGAGTCCTGAGCAGTGTTGCCACGCCTACATGACTAATTCTGCCTACAGCCAAGGTGATTTTCCCCTACATTCCCCTACGCTCCAAAATTGATAACATAGCATTAAGAAAAGCAAGTACAAATACACTGAGATTAAGAATTAACCAAACTTAGATGCTAAATCGTAATTTTAAACAATATGATTAAATAAATGAACACTCACCCACATTACAAATTGTTATAATCATGTAGAAATCCATCCATTTGATTAAGCCTCCCCGAGAACGCAATTTTTCTCGTTATCTGTATATTTGGCAAAGTCCCGTGATCTAGCATTTGAATATAACCTATGTAAAGATGGTACAATGACAAAGTTTGATGGGAACCTCTCACATGTCTTGATTATTGATTCCAATGTCTTAACTGAGAGCTTGTTTCGAAGTTTTGTTTTATTGTTATTAACTTCTGCCGTACTTTGAGGTAAGGCTGTTAGCTTGAGCATGAAAGTTGACAGTTCTTTGTATGAAGGCACTCCTCTCATATTCTTCCAAAACTCCACAATACTCTTATTTTCCCATCCGCCTTTCTTAACTTCTTCATCAATTAAGATAGATCTCCATTGTCGATCAATGATTTGCACATCAGCATCAGGTAGAAGACGTGGTAGCTTCCGAAACAAGACAGCTGCCGAGGTCATTTCAGCTTTATCCTTCAAAATTAATTCATGGTTTACATCTTTCAGTGCTGCAAGGACTGGATCCAGCACATCAATCCTTTTCAGAATTTCGCAGCATGCAATCTTATACCAATCCCTACACCGTGAAATAAAGCTCTCTCTTTCATGAGGCTTCATTTTTGACATGGTTTCACTGGCAAGTATACCAGGATAGACTTTATCCAATGGGAGCCATTTTGATTCATCCTCATATGTTGATACCTTGAAGCTAATACTCTCCCTTTTCATATAATTTGAACCAAACATCCTAAGGACTCTCTCGCTTTCTGGTAGTAGCATATGAAGTTTAAAGCTGTTAGACTGAAAGAGTGTATTTAAGCTAACCAGATCACCAAGAACAAAGCTGGTAAATTCAAGAGTGGCTTCGATATATGGGGATTTTAAAGCTTGAAGTATTCTGTCTGCTGGCAAATCTTTTGCTGCAATAGCTTCTCCCGTGAAATATAATTCTAGTGCAGACCACTGTTCAAGTATACGATCTACACACTGAGAGATTGACAACCATCTTGTCTGAGGTTCACATTCCACAAAGTGCTGAAACGCTTCAAAACTCTCTTGCCGATTGGGAGATAATTTGAAATAGTTATAAACGTCATGAATTAACTGATCAGCAGTTTTTGACAGAGCTTTATCACATGCATGTCCTGCAACCAAGTGAAATGTGTGGCAAAAAAAATTTCATGACAAATAAATCTGGCACAGCTTCTTTCAATTTAGTTAACAACGAATTCTTCTTTCCCTGCATTAAATTTTCACCATCAGAAGCATAACCCACTATTTTGTCCCATCCAATACCATCTTCTTCAAAGGTTTCTTTCAGCAGCTCGAAAAGTCCTTGTGCAGTACCATCATTAACAGGTATGAGACGATAGAAACGAGTAATTGGTTCAAATGTCTCACTATTCAAAAATCTTAGATTAACACAAAATGTTTTGTTCATTGTTATGTCTGTTGCCTTATCACACAGTACTGAAATTCCCCCAGCCTTACTAATTTCTTGCATTAGCTTTTCATGTGCATAGGGCGATAAGCATTCAGTCAAGAGGTATGTCCCCTTGGTTCGGTTACAAGTCATATTTTCTATTGTTTTTGAATCATCAGCTACAAAATGAAATGTACTGATTATATCATCAATACAGTTGAAGGAAAGATTTTTTCTAACTATCATAGCTACAACATTCAACTCTGCCTTAATTCTGTTATCATCCTTTAATTCTACAAATGAGGTCATCGGCTGATTAGATTGTACTTGCTTAGCTAGCCTTATATGAGAAGTTTTTGTATGCCTAACGAGTTCAGATTTACCAGCCACTAATTCTTTGTCACACACTGTACAATGAGCCTTTTCCCCACGTCTTCCTGATGATAACCATCCCTTAGCCCAATTCTCTTTTTCCCATTCTTTCCTGTATCTTTAGGAACGATAACTCTTTTCAGCTTTCGGCATGATTAGGATTGCAAAGTGTTAGTGATCGTAATGATCGAAGTGTTTCACTCACTGAGGGTACAAGCCAAACTGCGAAAGTTCCTATGTTTCCCGTCAAACACTAACAGGCGGTTATGACTGCCTTGATTCGTGACATGAACATGTATGTAACGAAGTTATCATTTACTATAAAGTAATGTTACGTAGGTTATATGTTACTAGTTTCAATTTTATTTTAGTTAAAAGTACAAACAAACTCAAATGTAATTCTTTACAATTTTCTTCTAATGATTTTAAACCAACACCTTAATAGAAATAAAAAGAATGTCACTAACGGGTCGAATCAAGTCCTCGAAAACTCGTACTATAAAAATGGGGAATAGCATTGCTAACGAAGCAAACTCTCTCTCTCTCTCTCTCTCTCTCTCTCTCTCTCTCTCTCTCTCTCTCTCTCTCTCTCTCTCTCTCTCTCTGCCCAACCAACACGAATAATTAAAATTTCAAGTCTAAAACGTGATTGATGATTGAAATTCAGGAATTTTCCCCTACATTCCCCTACGATAAGGTCATTTTCCCCGTAGGTATCCCCTACTCCCTACAAGAGCCTGAAATCCCCTACCGTAGGGGAATTCCCCTACGCGTGGCAACACAGGTCCTGAGGCACACACCTCCCACACACACTAGCACAGGAGAGTTGCCAGATATCACCAGCCAACTCTAGCTCAAACCATAGGGCGGGAAATGCAAATAGATTTCGGACGTCTAAACAGTGGATTCTTATGGGTTAGGTCCGATTTCTATTTGCTGTATGGTATATATATTGCATATATATATATATATATATATATATATATATATATATATATATATATATATATATATATATATGATATAATATATTTATAATATTTATATATATATATATTAATAATATATATTTATAATATATATGTATATATTTTTTATATATATATATATATATATATATATATATATATATATATATATTATATATATAATATATATTTATTATAATATATATATATATATATATATATTATATAATATATATTTATTATATATATATATATTATATATATATATATATATATATATATATATATATATATATATATATATATATATATATATATATATATATATATATATATATATATATATATATCTGATTTTAAACCACATAAAGGTAAAAACGTGATGATTGTACGAACAAAGTTTCAA
>NC_089766.1:25246607-25321607 GCF_040412425.1 Macrobrachium rosenbergii | reverse complement strand
GGTCCCGTTGCTAGGTAACCAATTGGTTCTTAGCCACGTAAAATAAATATAATCCCTTGGGCCAGCCCTAGGAGAGCTGTTAATCAGCTCAGTGGTCTGGTTAAACTAAGGTATACTTAACTAGAGTTGATACATGTATAATTTTGCTGTTTACAATTTCTGGCTATTTAACTCCCAAGTCTTATTCAGTCTGCCCATTTTGTTTTCCTTCTTTTAGTCTTTTAGTCTTTGATTTAATTCCAACAAAAGGTAAGTTCTAATGCATATCATTGTTTATAAATATTTGAAAGATTCAACATTATTAATCCTTTCTTCATCTAATGTTCTCTTTGTGCTTACTCTTTTTTTTTTTTCAGTTTTATTTAGATTCCCATATCCGTATATATACGATTGAGTCTTTTAGGCAAGTTTTGTAAACCTTGTGCACTTAGACTGATTATAACTGCATTATCTGCACATTCTGAGTGTCTCAATATTCTATTTTTATTCCAGTCTAGGATTTCTCTTCCATCTATGACCAAATTTATTAGAAAGGCAAAAAGCAAAGGCTGAATAATATTCCCATGCAGTAACCTACATTTTACAAAAGGCAAACAGTAAAGGTTGAATAATATTCCCATGCAGTAACCCACATTTAACTGGAAATTCACGTGATCAAGCCCCTTCAATATTAACTTTTAATCTACTTTTAACATAAACACTTGAGCTGTGTAACACCTGCCTCTAAAACCAGCTTGTACATCTTTTAAGTTTTTATCAGTGTTTTTAGTTGTTTCTGTCTCCAGCCTATTGAGAATAAGCAGTTTGAACATTTTCATTACAACTGACATAAGTACTTTTCTCTATAGCACCACATTCAGTCAGGCCACCTTTCTTTGGTACCTTTGCTGTGACTTCCAGTGCCCAATCACCCAGCTTTTTTTCCCCATTTCATATCCTTCTAAACAGTCCAGTTAGTATACTAGATGTTGTTTCCCTTTGTTCTACCTTGTGTTCTTCAGTTCTGTTCTGAAATTTGTCTAGTATGCCTTTTGCTTTTGTATATTCTTTATTTTATCCCAGTTCTCATCTGATATCCAAAGTTTCTATCTTGTTACTCCATATCCCAGTAGCCTACTGTACTTGATGTTAAACCAGTCCTCATTCATGTGTAACCTTCGTCGGGTATGGTTTGTAGACCTGAAAATCTTTTTTGACATTTAGTATTGAACTTAGATATTCTGTCAAATATTTTGGTATTTCCAACTTCAGTATCCCAGTGTAATAAGTTGGTGATCCCTGTTGACATCTGCTCCTCTGTAGCTGGCTGTTAAAATTCCTTAGTTTTCTTTTTCTCTATCTCAATTAATAGCTCGTGATCTGTATAGATTTTATGACTCCCATCTAGAGGGGTCCAAGCATATGGAATGGTGTTTTTTTAAAAGAGCACCTCCAATTAACAAATCATTTAAACCACAAAAATAGTAAATTACATCTTATTTTTTAGTGTCTGTCAGTCTGTGATTATACATTACATCTTCTGTTCCTTCATTGATCCTACCAGCTTCACATTCATATCAGTAATGACAGGTTTCATTCTCGTTCTGGTATTTCATCTACAGTATAATATTTTGCTACTTTATGCAAAATTCATATTTTATTCTGATTGCTCATTCTTTGTTGCCCAGCACAACATATTGGTCACGTTGCAATGTCATAACTTAAATCTTGTCATCAGTAATATATTACTCATTGCTTTCCGGTCAGTAAGTGCCTTTTCTGCATTCTATGTTGAGATAACACTCCTCCACAAAATCCCTCTACTTTATACCGTGATTCACAAACAACTAAGGTCCAGTCCATATCCTTTGAATTTATTTTTTGCCTGTGCTAGTTTCCAGTTCGATTTAGGTTAGAACATTCCAGTTTCCAATTTTTCTTTAGTATGTATTAAGTGGGCAATTCTTAGCATCCCCATATGCCAGGAACATGGTCCATTTCTAAATCATGCTGATCCATTTACGTGATAGAATCCTGGTAGAATTCATAATTGAATGAGGCGCCCAGCGGAGCAAGGGCACAAGCACTGTTTTTTACAAACTGAGAAAAACCCATTTAAAGTTTTCAAACATCAATATCTTTGAAACCAACCATATGATTATAATCTAGTTTTCGTCATTTTAAAGGAAATTTATGTGTACCATATATCCCAAAATTATGCCATTATTATATGTTATACTTAAGCTATAGTATAAAATGTAAAGTAGAGTATACCAGCTTATTATTTTACTCGATAATAACGATTTTTCCGGTTGATTTTACTTTCTTTGGTCCTTCCTTAATTATTGACATTATAACACTTAAGAAAAAAAGTCATGGTAAACACACACACACACACACACAAAATAAATAAATAATAAAAAAGAAAGCGCAATACAAAAAAAAGCTAAATAGCAATAAAAAAACATTGATTGTAATTCCTGAATTTTAATCAATAATATGGTTTTCAATGTTTTAGAAGATTGGTAAATAAAAAATAAAATTCTTTGAAATTATTGAAAATAATACCATAAACATTAGCACAAGTGAGATTCATGTCCAGGTCATCAACATTAGCATCTCTGACCGGGACCTCTTCTTCTTCAGGGGTATCATTAAGCCTTCCTCCTTCTTGAGAGTTTTCACGTTAAAAACACAAAAGCTGTATGTCCACAGTTTTCTTTTATAAAAAGCAACTCTAGTACTCAGCTTGGGTGTCGGCAATGTTTGTTGCAGATCGAAACATAACGCCATAAAATCATCATTGTCTGAAGTACTAAAGCTATCAAGTACAGCTCTAGCTTGTGTTGCTTGCACTTTATGTGCATCCAACTCACGTTGCATTTCATCCAATTGAGCCTGTTCACAACCCATTTATTTATATTTTGAAATATTTGCTGACAAGAAATCACAGGTGTTGCATGTATCAAGAACTGGAGGCATGAAACCAATATTAAATTCAGTCCTAAACACATTACTATAATAACTAAAAGAGACAATATCCATATTTGGGTGCTCATCTTTAATAAACTTCATTTACATATCATACAACTTCACAACACTAAGATTTGATTCCATGTACACGCTGTTACGAGATTTTGCTCGAGAATAATGAGATGTCATGGTCGGCAGCTTCTTAATGTGTTCACGCACAAGGTCTGCTTTTTCCCCAGAAAATTTTGATACTCTTGCGTTTGTTCCCCCGCTTGTCAGCCACTGTTGTTTTCCCCAATGTCAGTTTCTTTAAAACAACACGTACTCTCTTATCCCCTATTCCAAAAATAGCCATAAAACCTTTTTTGCACACATTGTAATGCTTATCTCCATATATCACACTATACAAAATTGTTTGTGCATGTGAACTTTTCCTCTGCGGGTTTCCTTCGACGTTTTATTGGCACTGAAACCATTAATTTCTGCAAACATGATGTCTGGGCATTGTAGTTCCCCATGCCCCAATAATCTTCAAGCAATGCCTCTATCACAGGCAGAGCAACTTTCTGAAAACACCCGTCAGCACAAGCAGGTCCAGTTTTACGGGCTTCTACTTCTTTAAGATTCTTTTGGCTAGTATAAGCCTTACCTTCATTACGAAGTTTTTAAGCGATATTCATTTTCCAAGCTTCAGGATGGGCCTTCCTTTTACGACCATGTGAAGAACTGAAGAACTAGGCTTGTCAATATCTTCCCTCGCTATTGATAACTTCACCTTCAATAATATCGATCTCTTGGTGATCGCTGTTATCAACATTATCAGCCATGGTAAAAAAACTATTTAGTTGCTAAGAAAATACTCATAAGAAGTGGAAATATATCAGAGCATCTGATAACAGAAGAGCATGTGATAAGAGAAAGGATGAGATGGTGTCTCTGTGTTCCGTCATATGAGATAGAGCAGTGGCAAGTGAATAGAAACGTGAACCCAGTCTGCTCGTTTTCATTGGACGCTGAGTCCAAGTGGGAGATAGTTGAAGAGAGACAGCAATGCTCACTCCCCCATACCTCCTGCTCTCACCACCCCAGGTTTAAAGGGACAGTTAAGAAGCACCCTTATGCAAGCGAGTCTGTTGACAGAAATTTCTACATCCCGTAAGGGTGAAAAAGTACTTGTGTTCAGTGGCATATTAGACCATAATATTTCAACCCTAAGGTCACATACGATGTACTGATGCATAGAAGGAAGCCTGGGGAAAAATGTCGTACTGCTAACTCTATTTTGGCCATGGTGGCGCTTGTGCCCTTGCTCCGCTGGGTGCCTCAAGTATAGTAAAGTGGCCAAAATTGTGTAAGGTGCTTCTCATATTCAACAATGAAGGTGTGAATGTGACAGTGATCGCTGTCTCGTGTATTATATATATATATATATATATATATATATATATATATATATATATATATATATATATATATATATATATATATATATATATATATATATATATATATATATATATATATATATATATATATATATATATATATTTATATGGTTGTTATAGTAAAGGGAACAAGGAACAATCGCAGTTCGATTGTTCCCTTTCTTTTGTTATCCCTCCTGTGTTGTCTCACCACGTTGGCAGTGGTGTTGTCGGTGAGGTGCGAGGTGAAAGGAGTTAGTTAGTACCTGAGAGTTAGCAGCTCAGCTTCGTAAAGTCATTGTGGGAGCAGCATCGGAGTCAGTATTAGATTGGAGTGCTGACATGGCAGCATCTACTGCAGGATGTTGGAGGAGCACCCTTCTTGTGGGTGGCCTCGTCTCTCTTTGGATCCTCATCCCCTGTGATGTGGGACCACCTTGACGTGTTGAGGGGGCTCTTGAACCCCAGGAATTTGTTCCCAGGTTTGAGTCCAAGAGTCTCATATATGATTATATAATTGTTTGGATTAATTTTTGTGGAATTTTCCACTTTTGCTAAAATTTATTGGACCTGTTAAATAAGAAAAGATATCTTAGCTGGGATTGGGTTTATATCCGAAGCTAAATAGTGAGAACTGTGGTAGGGTCATCAACTGCCTGATAATGTTTGGACCTGAGAGTTATCAGATTGATAGCTCAAAGGCAGAACTTTTTTTTAGGGCTGGACCAGGGATTCCAGGGGGTCTGGTTCTAGGGATAGGACTCTCAGGCATTCTAGCCAGTTTGCCCATAATGTGATTAGGGTGAGGATGGTAGTATTCTCGCATTCCTTCGGTCCTTGGGAGTCAGCTCTCACTTGTGCCATTGGTGGAAGAATAAACTTCATGAAAGGCTAATGATATCTTTTTAAAGTTTTGAGGCTTAATTTTTCTTTTACCTAAAATCTTTATGACAAGTAGCAGTAAAGATTCGAGTACCCCTGGGCCCTTTGAGGGCATTGACTCAGCACAATTAACAACTGCTGGAACTTCCTCTAACAACCTTTCTCTGGAAAAATCAAATTAAATTTTTGATGTACCGGTAATTACACTGGAACCCTATGCTCCAGTACAAAAAAACGAAAAAAGGAAATACTCGTATCTTGACCCAACCTTGACTCACTTCAACTCCCTCTTTGGAAGTGGAAGTTGGTCAAGATTCCTGACCTTAGAAACAGAGAAGAAAATATCAGCATTGAAATTAGGAAACTTCTTGTTGAATCGACATTCAACTACTGAAGTGTCATTCAGGCAATAAAAGATCGGATGTGGTTGATAGAAACCACAACACAAAGTCAATGAGAAAATTACCCAACTATAAAAAATATTGACAATATAAAAGTACATGTAAAAAAAATGACAATATGAACAGTGTACAGGGTACCATAGTACTCCCTGATAATGATGAAGAAGCAATAGAAAAGAATATATTGCTGGATTCCCTTAAAAAAAGGTACAACAAGGTACAAGATTGCGAAATATACGACATAGCCAGTAGACGGAGTAATGGGGAAACAGTGAGAATAACAAAGGTAAAATTTGAAGGCCATGAATTACCCTTAAAAATTAAAACTGTGGGCCAAAGCAGAGAACTGAGACCATATGTCCCAAAACCACTACAGTGCCAAAACTGTAGTATGTATGGACATACCAGGGAAAATTGCCGTAATAAATCTATACATGTGTACTGTGGATCTGACAAACATACCACACAGTGGAGGTGTGGTGAACCGAAGGTGTGGTGAACCAAAATGCGTGAACTGTGGACAGAATCACCATGCAAAATCTAAGGTGTGTGTGTATTATATAGACAATACAGAATTAAAATGATCTCAGACAAGAATGGTAATTCTAACACGTCTCAGAATAGGCCATACTTGTCTGACACATGGGCACTTAATGAGCAGCCCAAGTGGCTCGGCTCCCGAGTGCTCAGAGTGCAAGGTGATAGTAACGGTCAGACATGTATTGTGTGAGTGTCCAAAGTAGGACCAACAGCCACTGTCAACTTTTTTCTTTTACATTTTCAGTTGTTCCGATTTTGATGTTCATGAGGAATTGTGGTTTAATTAATAAAATATAAAAATAAGTAAATAATAAAAGCAGGAAAACCCTTATAGCATTTGTCGAATTTAAATTTAATTTTTTAAAAAACATTGCTCAACTTCTTATGATTTTTAATATACCTGTTTAGTGTGGAAGCATGAGTAAATATATTTATTGTGTGTATGTGTTGCAGTATGAGAATGTATGGCTATGTGGTATTTTATTTTAATCTTCCTATGAGAGCCCCCCTCGATGTGGGATCACCTTGACATGGTGAGAGGGCTCTTGAATCCAGGAATTTGTTCCTGTCTATCCAAGAGTCCCATATACCATTATATATTTATTTGGATTAATTTTTTGTGGAATTTTCCACTTTTGGTAAAATTTATTGGACCTGATAAATAGGAAAAGATATCATAGCTGGGATTGGGTTTATATCTGAAGCTAAATAGTGGGAACTATGGTTGGACCATCAATTACCCGATAGTGTTCGGACCTGACAGATATTAGATAGATATCTCAAAGGCAGAACTATTCTTTAGGGCTGGACCGCAGATTCCAGGGGGGTCTGGTTCTGGGGAAGGACTTTCAGCATTCTATCCAGTTTGCCCATAACATGATTAGTGTGGGGTTGATTGTATTCTTGTAAGCGGGTTTGGCTTACACTTGAGCCACTCTAATCATGTTGTGCCATCCCCTGTGGGGTAGGGTAGGGGGCTGATATTTGGAAGGTGGTTCTCACTTGTACCATTGGTGGAAGAATAAACTCCATGAAAGGCTGATGATATCTTTTTAAGGTTTTCAGGTTTTTTTTTCCTCTCTAATCTTCATGTCTAGTTGTTATAAGGATTTGAGTACCCCTGGGCCCTATGATGGTGCTATTCTGGCACATATGACGACCTCTGCACCCACCATGGAGATTGAAAGTTCTCCAACAAGTTGATAACTTTCGAAAATAAATTGACAACAGCAGTACAGGTAATAACAAATTTGATCCGCCTCCTGACTTCCCCTTCCTGACCCTCTCTAGTCATGTTTCATTGATGACGACTTCAAGCAAGGACTCGGACCTCTCTAAGAGATCTTCATTAAAAATTAAGTCCTCAACACAGCCAGGTTGTGTGAAAAATTTGAGACTGCTCCACATCGAAGACTTACCAGTCAGCTGTGATTATGAAATGATCTTGACAGCTTTGAAATCATTTGGAAATGTTGTAGAAATCAGGGTAAACTTTATTGATATTGAATATAAATGGGAAGCGTGGGTTACCTTGAGTACCCATGATGAGGCTCTAAAGGCTAAAAGTATGATATATGCCATACAAATAAGTCAAGCTACAGTAAGAGGAGCCTTAACAGACAAAGTCCCCAAAGACATGGACGTTTATGTGCCATCTAAATGGGCTCAGGATAAACCTGAGAGAAAGCAGAATGCAGAAGTAGGACTCCTAAACCTCCTATGTGGCTGGTAGCTTCAGCCAAGGAGGAAAATTATAACTACTACAAATTTTGTAGGTTTCTCCAGAAAAAAGTGGGAGGAATAAAGGCGGTAATATTTCTTGTTTTGGGAAGAACAGTGTTCTTATTCATGCCAAATCCACAATCCAAGCATATCTGCTGACCTTGCTGGACATTAAAAATGAAATGATTACGAAGATCAAGCCCCACTTAGGCTGTAGCAATGGGAGAGAAGTACTATCTGATACAGACCTATTCGACATGACAGAAGAAGAAATTCTAGAAATGAGCCCCAGTTCAGTTTGGAGAGTGAGAGTGCAGCTGTTGCCAACATGCTCTTAACTTTGTAGACTCTGAAGCACCTTTCTCATGTCATATTTGAGAATGAAAGTGGCACGGTATATCCTCTCCAGCAAAGACCAGTGCAGTGCTATCATTGTTTTAAGTTTGGCCACACTATCTAAATAAAGCCAATGCAGAGTATGGGCATTGGGTTTGCAAAAGACACTAGGGGACAACAACCTAGAGCTATACTCAAGTTCTAAGCCATTAACCCCTATCTACCACTAGGGGTGCAGTGGCAGCATCTCTAATGTAGCAGGTGCATCAACCCCTGTGGTAGTGGCCCAGCCATGTGTGTCAGGTGGTCGGCCTGTTGAGGCTAGAGCACAAGCCTCCAAAGAGGATAAGATGGCATTTAACCCAACCACCTTGGAATTGTCTCAGGCAGTCTCTGCCTGATTTAACGGAGACTGAGGAGCAAAAGCACCAAAAGAGGAGACATTCCCCCTCATCCTCCTCCTTCAAATCTAATTAAACATGCACCACTTAGAAATAGATACGAAGTATTAAGCTTGATGCAAGAACCCCAGCCTGAATGTAAACAAACTGACAAGAAAGGGAAACAAAATGACACCAGTGAAATCAACAGGATAATAAACCAAGCCTGTCAGGACCAGTCCTTTCCACCGCTTGACACCGCTCATAAACAAAAGAGAGTAAATGAGAACGCTCCATCCAAAGGGTCTTCCACCAAGCCCAAAAACGTTTTCACGTCAATACAATGGAACTGATAACGCAGAAATTAAAGTGAAGAGCTGAAGGTATTTCTCCCATGATCATAGCCCAGGTATTTTATAATTCCAGAAACTAAGCTGGTGCCACACAATATAATCCTGTTAAATTACAGATATATAATTGTCCACCACCAATCGGAGTTAGATTAAGGGAGGTGCAGCAATTATTGGCGCATAAATCGTTGCAACACTCCTCTGCTATCAATTATACCACCTCCAAGCCGCAGTAATTTCATTTTAGACAGATTATAGTTCGTTCCATCTATCTTCCTCTGATTTGATTTCACTTTATATAATACTATTCATTTACTGATCACTCAGCCTTACCCTTTCCTCCTCCTTGAGATTTTAATACCTGCCACAAACTCATTTCGGGTGGGAACACGGCAGTTGTGAAGGGTAGGATGTTGAGGTATTGTGATGGTCATACTATAACTATACTTCTAATAATGGAGCCATGACTTATCATGATGTCTACTCCAATACCTACTCCTGCTATCAATTTGAGCATTTGTCATCTAGTATTTACATTGTGATTATGAATTGGCTTAGTAACAATATCCAAATGGGAGTGACCACTTCCATTTCATATAAAATCAGTAAAGAATCAGGCTATCTGGGTCACTCTCCCAATGGAAAGGGATGAGGTGATCAAAGAAATTTAGCAGTCTGCTCTCATGGAGAAGAATGTAAAATCATTTCCGTCCATCTCAGAGGTATATAATTATTTTAGTGACACACTACCATCAACAGTGCAATTGCTCCTATTCCAACAACGAAAGAAAAAGCCCTCTAGACCAGCAGTTCCGGTGAACAACCCCGGTAGTATGAGAAAGATCACTAGGAAAATGCTATAAAAAGTGTAAGAGGAGGAATACACAAGCCAAAGTTATTTACCAATCGTTCTGTGGCTACAAAATAAATATTTAAAAAAAAGCAAAAAGAGAGTCATGGATGTACTACATTAATGCCATTAGCTCAAAAACGCCATCCAAAATGATATGGAAGAAAATTAAAAAACTAAATGGCAAGTTTGTCCCTGAATCTCTGCTTACCCTTAAGATAAATGGTGACCTAATCACCCAACTAGGGAGGGTCCCGGAAAAATTAGAACACTTCTCGAGAATATCGAGTAGTGAGACCTATTCTCGAGAATTCCAAGACATTAGAAATGCCCAGATTTTTCTTGATTTAAATGAAAATAATTTTGAACCATATATCGCAAAATGTGCACTGCAGGAACTCAATGATGCCTTGCAGAATACCCATCCATCAGCCCTGGTGAAGATAAAATACTATATGAAATGCTGAAACATCTCCCAGAAAAGTCAAAGAAATTTCTTTTAGATATAATAAACAAAATATGGAAAACAGGTATTATTCCTAAGAGCCGGAAATTATTATTAATCCTCCCTATGAAGAAAGCAAACAAGGATCCTTCTTTACCCAGCAGCTACAGGTCAGTAGCTCTCACCAGTTGTGTTTGTAAGCTGATGGAAAAGATGATTAACACCAGACTTGTATGGCACTTAGAAACAACTAAATTGGAAAAGGCATATGCCACCACTTGGCGTTTTGGTATTATAAAAAAGTTTTATAAGATGGGCATGAAAGGAAAAATGGTCAGATTTATAAATTCGTTTTTATTAGAAAGATATGTTAAAGTAAGAGTTGGGGATCATGTATTATGACCTTTCTACAAGAGGGAGTTCTGTGGTAGTGCCATTAGTGTCACCCTCTTGCTGCTGCCATTAATGAAGTACAGTATTGGAAAAGATATCATCACCAGTAAAAGGCTCTTTATTTGTGAGATGATTTGCTGTGTACTGCACAGATATGATTTATTATCTAGCAGGTTCATGCAAAGAGCCATCAATAAAGTAAGTAAGTGGGCTGATGAGCAAGGATTGATTCAATAAAAACTGGCTGTTCGGTTCTGCAGGCGCTGAATCCAAGGAAACCATTCCAACTTTACGTTAAATGGAATTATTTTACCTTACTTTACAGGAGTAAAATGTTTAGGAATGGTCTTGATGAAAGTCACTTCGTATGATCATACTGACCAGTTAAAAGTGAAAGTGAAAGAATATTTTAAAAGTAGTATCTAATTTTAATTGGGGTGTTGATACGAAATCGTTGTTAAGGCTTTATAATGCAAAATGTTTATTCCGTTAGACTATGGCTGCCAAGTATACCATCTGCTTCAAAGACTAAATTCATGAATTGACGCAGCATAATATGGGGCTTAGGATCTGAAAATTCGGTGCTTTTAGAACTTCACCCATTGGAAAGTATTCATGTAGACTTCATCAGCCAACACTGGACTTGAGGAGGCATGAGCTAGGTCTGAGATACACCATGCCTGAAAAGCTCAAAGGAAAATCCTTCTTTGAGATCTCAAAACAATGTGACTCCAAGGCTTTGGATCTAAATTAATACCATTTGAAATCAGACAGTTGGGTGAACTGAGGATGAAAGTATAAAACGCAGAAGATCCTACAAGTTAAACATACTGGGTTATCCATTCATGGTTTGTTCCAGCAATAGATGTCTGCACTAAAGAGATAGAGAAGAAAGGTCTCATCCGGAAGAGGAAGTCAGAAACAAGTTTTGGAGCATGATGAGTCATATAACCGACAGAAAAATCTATACCGAAGGATCAAAAATCAGAAGATGGAGTGGACGCAGTGGTGTGTGAGGTGGGAATCATATTATAAAAAAGTTACCAGACTCCTCATCCATTTTCACTTCTGAAGCAGCAGCCATAGTGGATGCTTTAAATGTTGCATCTGATAAGAAATTTAAATCTACAGTAATATATAGTGACTCAAGGAGTGTTTTTATAAGCCCTAAAGAATTTTAATCCTACTCATCCCTTAATTCAAAAGGTCTAGAATGCCTTTTCATCATCTTCTGTTCACCACAAATCAGTTAAGTTTGTTGGACGGTTAAGCACACTGGTCTAGGAAGGGAACGAACTGGCTGATAGTAAAGCAAAGGATGCTTGCAGGATGATTTCTTAATTCAGTAAGGTGCCACATTTGGATATGCGTCCAGTTATTAGAGGATACATTCGTAAGAAATGGCAGCAGAGGTGGACTTCCTCCATTTTATCCAGAAATAGAAGTACAGAAATATTAGAAAAGTATTGATTTTTGGAGTTTGGACTTTAATCATAACAGATTTGAGATCACCCTAACACGGCTTAGGATTGGCCATACCCGCTTCACCCATAGTTGTATTTTAGAGGGAGCCAGTGCCTAGCTGTGCTCACTGTAGGATTAAGAAGCAGTGAACACATGCTGGCACTGTCCTATATTTAATCGCCTAAGGGCAAAGTACTTATTAGCGGGAAGATGAAATAGAAATTTAATGGTTATATTTTTGGTAGATAACCCATGGGTTATCTGGAGAGAATCTGAGCTTTTTAATGAGATATAATTTAGTATATTTATTAAAGATTTGTCATATTTCGTTTATATATTAAGTATATTTTTTAAAATAAAATTTTTATATATATTTATTTTTATGGTTTTTATCTAATATCATTCTTCATTTTTTACGTTCATATTTTAACACTGAATTTTACTAGTATAGTATGTTATCATTAACCTTTTCATTATCAATCACATTAATTTATACATTTCATCTTCATCGCTGTGCCGAATAATCCTGATGTGTTCTGGCGCTTGGTCTTCAAGACCTAAGTTTCATAATCAATCAATCAATCCTATGAGAGCTGAAAGCCAGGTCATTGTTCTGGTTAAACTACTTTAATACTACTACTACTTTGGGTCCTCATCCTTGGGAGTGACCTCATCCTTGGGAGTGACCTCGTTCTTGGTAGTGTGACCCCGTCCAAGTATGGCAGTCCAGCATGTTTTGGAAGCTCACCTCATCTCTGTGAGTTCTCGTCCAAGTATTGTGGACTCGCGTGTTTCGGAAGGTCACCTCTTTTTGTTAACCCTGTTGTCGTTGTAAATGTTAACCCTGTTATGGTTGAGTCTGTTTAGCCTTTTTATGGTTATTTATTATTGAGGTGTAGCATATTTATTGCTCTCGCAATAATACGTGTAATTGTTTGTTGTATAATGTATACCTTTTTGTTATTTCAACACCATTTTAGTGTGAGGCCTTTATAGGGAAAATGTACTTTTAACACTGTGTTTTTCCATGTAATTGTGTTGGTAAATTTTAATAATGCACTTAAGATTGTCTTTTTGGGCGATGAATATTGTGGATGTGTGGTGTTTTTGGCTTTTGCTGCCTTTATTTAACGTAATTTACTGTTGCTATTATTGGTCTAATTTACTGTCGCTATTATTGGTCGTTTTGTATTGTTTATTGCATTGTGGTGTTTTGGCTTTTGCTGCCTCTATTTAATGTAGTTTACTGTCTCTATTGTACATTTTGTGAATAATAAATTAGTTTAAGGTAATCACTTTGTTTTGTTTAGCTCCCTCCTCCATTGTCTGCCCAATTATCTGCCATAGTTTCCAGTCCCGTTCTTTTTATTTTAAAGAACCTGTAGAACCAAAATGTGGGTCATTACATATTGGCAACTGTGATACAGGATCAGTTCTGTTTTGTCTGGCTGGATTTTGTGGCAGCATTGGGGGAGTGAGAGAGAGTATTGTGTGTATGTAAAAAAAAAAATTGTAATTTTTTTTTAGGTGGGGTGAGAAGTTGTAAGGTTCGAGTGGTTGTTTGAATGGAACAATATCCGTTTGATTGTTTCCTTTCTTTTGTTGTCCCTCCTGTCCTGTTTCGCCATGTTGGCAGTGGAGGTGTCGTCAGTGGAGTGCAGGGTGAAAGGAGTCAGTCAGTACCTGAGAGTCAGTAGCTTAGCTTTTTAGAGTCAGTATGGGAGCAGCATTGGAGTCAGTATTAGATTGGAGTACTGACATGGCAGCATCTTTCTTTTGGGTGGCCTTGTCTTTCTTTGGATCCTCGTCCTTGGGAGTGACCTTGTCCTTGGGAGTGATTTTGTTCTTGGGAAAGTGACCTCGTCCAAGTATGGCAGTCCAGCATGTTTTGGAAGCTCACCTCATCTCTGCGTGTGTTCTCATCCAAGTATTGAGGACTCGCTTGTTTTGGAAGCTCACCTCTTCTTGTTAACCCTGTTATGGTTATACATACATACACACAGTGAATTCTTGAGAATGAATTGAAGAAACCTCCTGCATGCCAGAACTCAAACTCGGGTTAATGGCCCAGCAATAAAACAGTCTATGTACTTTTCTCAGTGTGAACATAGACATATGATCAGTGGCCTTGACTGGCTTGTTAGTCAACACAAAACTATCCTCCGCAGAGATACAACTTAACCTAACTTTCCAGCAACTCATCCATACCCAGGCCTGGCCAAGTTGGGGTGACGGATCCTCAAAATGTGAGCATGCCGAAAATGCAATATTAGCCTTATATCTTCTTGAATTTAGGCAGGACAGTAATGGATTTTTTTTCTTAGGCTGGATGAGATTGCCTATGGCTGATGAGGTAGTTGAATGAGAGCGTGAGGTAATGGAAGGTCTGGTAAAAGACGGATGTTTTGAGACTTTTGATTGGATAAACTTGCCGGATTAAATTTAAGAATTCCAGAAACTTTCGCTGTCCTGTGTAGAAAACGCTTCTTTAAGTAATTGTCATACTGGATTTTTGAATACCATGTCTTCTTTTGAGAACATGCCACTGCCTCTATGGCTTCCAGAAATCAGTACAGTGGAAGTGCAGTGTCTGTTAGTATGGCAGCAGAGTTCCAGCTGAACGTCCTGGAATGATTTTGAAGAAAGTCTCACCTGTGTCTCAGTCAGTGATTATACTTCCTCCCGTTGAATTTACTGCCTTTCACTTCAGCCTCATGGCTGGGACCGCCAACCTTCTTGTTGCTGTTATAAGAATTTAGGAGCATACTTCATGGCAGAAATTGTACTGGTTGACCTGGGGATGCCAGTCAGAATTGGCAAGAGTCTCATAAATAAACTCCATGGGGCAGTTATTTACAAAGAAAAGATCATTATAAAAATTTCCTTGTGTTATGTGTCATAGGTAAGTGCAAGAAATCGTGTATATATCCTCAGAGTGGGAAGTCTCGTATTGTGAACCTTTTAAGTGTTAAGTATTACCTCGTGCAGCAGTGCAAACGTTATTCTCATATTTAGTATTGAATCTCGTTTAAACTATCGCACAGCCCGTGGTTCTGTTAATTCTACCTCATGTAATAGGGTATGACTGTATTTTATGCCATACTGAGATGCTCATATGTTTTGTAATATGTTGCTTCTATATTTTGCTTGTGGACGGGATCTTTAGTGAACCAAGACCTATTGTGTCAAGTTCTTAGTCCACCGTTAATTTCAGTGTATGCAAGTGATATGGTTGGTTTGCCTGGAAAACAAGGTTCTTCAGTATGCCCATGATACAACACTTGTGGGTGTAATAAGGTCTCCACTTATGAGAAATGAAGCTGCCCTCAGCTTTAATCAGGACATGGACCGGATCAGGAAATGGTGTAGTTACTGGGGTATGAGGCTGAACTCCAGTAAAACGAAAACACTGTTGATTAGAAGATCTCATACAAATTTCCCACCCCATCCTTCCCTTCAGGTGGATGGAACTTTGCTGAATGAGCCTGAAGTTGTAACTATTCTAGGTGTATGTAAATTGACTCGCATCTAACTTCTGAGAAACTTATAATGAAAGTTTCAGCAAATGCTACACAAAAGTTATGTATTGTTCATAACTCCTCCTATATTTATAACCGTGATAAAATTAATGCGACCTGTTTTATGTCTTTTGTACTTCCTTTACTAGAATACTGTTCTCTGGTGTGGATGTCTGCTTTTGCCAGAGATTTATCCCTTTTAGATAGAGTCGTTCTTGGTGGTAGGTTTCTCTTTGCTAATAGTAGCAGTTATGACTTGGACCATCGACTTATGGTCTCTTGTTTGTCACTTTTTCACAAGTTGTATTTCGACATATCTCTCACATTCACAATTAATCCCTGACCCCCTTTATCTGCCGAGAGCAACCAGATTCGCTGAACAGCAGCACCAGTATGCAGTAAATGTGCCTCGCTGTCGAACTTCTCAGTTCCAGAGGTCCTTTATTCCTCACACCGCTGGACTGTGGAACAGCCTCCCAGAGGATGTCGTACAGGTGGAACTTCTTAAGTTCAAGCGAAAATGCAGTGCAATACTATTCTAATACTATTCTTTTTGTATTTTAATGAATTTTTATCCATTTATCTTTTTATTCATTTTTTCTTTAATAAGTGAGATCTCTTCTTTCTGTATTTCCCTTTACCTCTTCCTAATGAGCACTATATTCTTTGGAAGCTTGAATTTCAAGTCAATGGCTCTTGTGGGCTTGTTCCACGTGAATAGGTTTCACCTACTGAAAACTACAGTGTCGGCTTATCAATAAATAATATAGAAGATCATCTGTAATTAGTGACCTACATCCAGGATATTTCGGCAACGGTCTTGGCATGCAATTAACAACACACCACTTTACCATTTCAGGTAAGTACTGGCATCAGAATCAGCAGTTGTAGTAACAGATAACTAGTATCAACTTCAAATCTTCAACAATTATTTAAAGTTGTTCGAAGAACGAGCAATTTCTTAGCGATGTTTTTCCGGCACTTTGGATTTGAGCAGCGGCAGATATTCTGTTGATTACTGTTGTGCGACAGGCGAACTTTCACTGGACACGTGACTTACTCTGCCTTCTCCACAGGAGGCTGTTTTGGTGTAAATATTTACTTGAACAGTCCTTCCTTAGTTTTGGAGAAAGATACCGCTTCTGTCAGTTATTGGGCGCAGATGTTGCTCAACTGCTCACACGGAATAAGTAAGTGGTTCAGGTAAGTGTTCTTCATCTTGGCACCGCTCAAAATGGACGAGTGTAGGCAGAGATGACGCGAGCATAACGAAAATGGATTTCTGTTAGTAACATGGCCTGGGGCCTGAGTAAGGTTGACCTGTGCCTGCGATTGGTTCAATATAAAAAGCCCGTGACCCGCACCTTTGGCCATCGAAATAAAAAAAAAAAACTAGGAACAGTGCAGTACCGTTTTGATCAATGACGAACTTGGAAAAATTATGGTTTACGCCGAAAAAAATCTCCGACTCTGATTCTTCAACCACGTATTGTTCGTTTTGGAAGTTTCCAGACACCCATTCCACGTCGTTTTACTTATACCACCTCTCTCTCTCTCTCTCTCTCTCTCTCTCTCTCTCTCTCTCTCTCTCTCTCTCTCTCTCTCTCTCTCTCTCTCATATTTATTCCTGCAATCCATTCAGACGTAGTGTGACATTAAAAAAAGAGCAACTTTTTCGCCTGCCACAAGTCTTCAGAAATAACAGTCTTCCATTATTGCTCGTTTTCAGTGATGAAACATTTCATTTCGATGAAAATGGCAGAAACTATGAATTGATGAGTAACGTATATAGCGTCAAAGTTAAGTATATCTTAGTTTAACCAGACCACTGAGCTGGTTAACAGCTCTCCTAGGGCTAGCCCGAAGGATTAGATTTATTTTACGTGGCTAAGAACCAACTGGTTACCTAGCAACGGGACCTACAGTTTATTGTGGAATCCGAACCACATTATAACGAGAAATGAATTTCTATCACCAGAAATAAATTCCCCTAATTCTTCATTGGCCGGTCGGAGAGTTGAACGCTGGGCCAACAGCGTGCTAGCCGAAAGCTCTACCCACCCCTCCAATGAAGAACGTATATAGCGTCCTAAAAAAAATTGCTATGCTCTTAGCCAAGGTTTAGCATTCTTCCCAGTCCATCTATATTCCTGTTACTCTTTAAAGCACTGATTCATGGAGCACAATACATTTCCTTTTAAGATCCTGGCAAACTCGTCAAGTTCCTCTTCAATGTATCTTTCGATGTTGAAGTTTAAAAAAAGGTCCTATAAGGTATATTTGTTATCTAGGAGTCTTCTCTCTTTATTTGGCTCATTGTTTACTCTTAGCAGCCATATTTTCTTCGTCATTTTGATAATGAAATGAAAAGATTTGTAGATTGTTTGATAAGTCAAGAGTAGAGTGTGACAGAAGAAGAGACATAAAGAAAGAAAATGTAAAAAATTAGACGGATTAACAGAGGAAGAACGATGCGGACAACTAAAAAAATAATAAGCAGGTATAGATATAATGCAGAGAATGATACGTATATATGTGTTATATATGTGTATGTATGTATATATGTATGTATGTATACAGTATATATATTATATATACATATAAATTCCGAGAACAATCGTTAAATTGAAAAAGTGTATGAAAAAGATATTAAGTGACACGAACCTTCTACACAGTTAAGATTTGTAGTTTACAATAATTCCTCCCCCTCAATGTGGAACCACCTTGACGTGGTGAGGGGGCTCTTGAACCCCAGGAATTTGTTCCCGGGTTTGAGTCCAAGAGTCTCATATATTATTATATACTTCTTTGGAATAATTTTGTGGAATTTTCCACTTTTTAAAAATTTATTGGACCTGATAAATAGGAAAAGATACCATAGCTGGGATTTGGTTTATATTCGAAGCTAAATAGTGGGAACTATGATAGGATCATCAGCTACCCGATAATGATCGGAATTGAGGGACATCAGATTGATATTTCAAGGGCGGAACTATTGTTTAGGGCTAGACCACGGATTCCAGGGGGGTCTGGTTCTGGAGGTAGGACTCTTGGCAATCTATCCGGTTTGCCCATAATATGATTAGGATAGGGATGATTGTATTCTTGTAATACTCTCAGTCCTAGCAAGTGGGTTTTGGCTTACACTTGGGCCACTCTAATTATGTTGTGCCATCCTCTATGGGTTGGGTAGGTACGCGGGCATTTGGGAGTCAACTCGCACTTGTGCCATTGGGGAAGAATAAACTTCATATTTTTTTTACCTCAAATCTTTATGACAAGTAGAAATAAAGATTCGAGTACCCCTAGGCCCTTTGATGGTACTGTCTTGGCACAGTTAACGACTGCTGGAACCTCTTCCTCTGACAACCTTTGCTTAGAAAAATCCAAGAAACATCATAGTTTAATTACACTGGAACCCTATGCTCCAGTACAGAGCAAACCGAAAAAATTAAATATCGTCTTGACCCAACCTTGACTCACTTCGACTCTCTCGTTGGGAGTGGAAGTTGGTCAAGGTTTCTAACCTTAAAAACTGAACAAAAAATATCAGCACTCAAGTTGGAAAATTATTTACTGAGCAGACATTCTAGGCCTGAAATGTCATTTAGATAGATAAAAGAAAAGACATGGCTTATAGAAGCCACAACAAAAAGTCAGTCTGAAGGTTATATATCAATAAAAAACATAGATAACATAAATATATAAAAAAACATGATACCATGAACAGTATTCAGGGTACCATTGTAGTTCCTGATAATAATAACGAGCCAGTTGAAAAGAATGTACTATTAGACTCACTTAAAAAGGGATACCCAAAATTACAGGATTGTGAACTATATGATCTGCCAAGTAAACAGATGAATAAACAAATATTAAAAATCGCAAAAATAAAATTTGGAGGTCAAGATCTACGTCAGAAAATAAAAATTTTAGGCCAAACCAGAGAAGTAATACCATACCCAAAGCCACCACAGTGTCAAAATTGTAGTAAATATGGACATACGAAAAAATATTGTCGAAATGAACCTGTGTTCGCGTATTGTGGATCTGAAGAACATGCCACACAATGAAAGTGCAGTAAACCAAAGTATATAAACTGTGGGCAAGACCATCATGCAAGGTCCAAAGAATGTATGTACTATTTATACAATACAGAGCTAAAAATATTACAAGAAAGAACTGGAATGTCTGTAAAAGAAGCTAAATTAGTATTGAAAGTGAGAGGAATTCAAGATCCGCCTAAGAACGTACATATTCTTCAATAACAAGAACCAATAATGAAACAAAAATGCATACAGATAGAAATAACGGAGCACAGGAAAGTAAATTTCAAGAAGACATTATTGCTTTAGAAGTAAAAACTAAAATGGTAAAGAATAAAGAAACGGATACAAATGGGATGGATAATATTTTATCCAATTCATTTGATATATTAATGCAAATAGGAACATAGGAGGATGCTACTACGGTAGTAACAGGGGAAGGTCGTGATGGACTGGAAATTAAAGATAAAAAAAGGCCTTTGGAGAGAAGACCACCCAAAATGAAGAAACCAACTGTTATTAGAGAAACATCGGTTAAACCAAAGATAAAGGACATGAAGAAAACAAAAACAAAAACCAGCTTAGAATATGCCTTTATCTCCTAAAATAATAGTTAAACCTATGAAGGCAGATATCCAGAACACTGAAGCAGTGAAGAAGAACCGTACCATAGATAACAATGATTATGTCAAATGAGAAGAGATTACTCCATCTCCAGTAATTGGTACAAGAACAAACGAAAGGAGAAATAAACATGATAATACATGTGGCGGCAATGATTGTTTCATTGAATTATACAATAATAACAGAAACATAACAAAAGATGGTTTAACAAGCATTATAAGAAATTTTATGAAATATGGAAAAAAATGAAACCACGGATGATTTGAGTACCCATGAAGAAGGTTGCATGTGTATTGAGCACTTAGTATATTATAAATAAAAACATATGAATGTCGTGAGTAAATTATTATAAAAAATCCAAGTTGATAATATAAAAAACGAAAGTAAAACTCAACCGCTATAACTTAATATTTTCAGTAGCTATATTATACAATGGAACGTAAATGGTCTACAGACCAGATTACACCTAGGAGAAATACAAAGATTACTGAAAGAACACGAACTAATGATATTATTTTTACATGTCAACAAAACATTATCAACAATAGGTAAATATACCTTAGCATCTACATCTAGAGAGGAAGAAGGAAATTTAGGTACTGCTATATATGTACATAACAAATTATGTTATGACAAAGTACCTGTAAGCTTTACTGACTAGCAAATATCGAGTATTAGAATACGAATTAAAAACGATATAAAATTTATAATTCATACATACAACCTAATAAAAATTACGACATTGATAAACTTGAAGAATTATTTAACAATGCCAAAGAACTACATTATTAGTAGGTGATTTTAATGCTCACAACCCAATATGGGACTGTAATTGTACAAACTCAAATAGAACAGGAAGTAAAATAGAACAATTCATAGATTCAAATGGCATATGCTGTATAAATGATAACGAAATCAGCACATATTTTTCAAAAACACATGGAACGTTTTCCTCAGTATACCTAACTAACTCTATGTACAACAAGCATAGCAGACCTTGGATTGGATTACAGTTGAGGACTTGCATGCAAGTGATCATTTCCCAATATTAATTTCATTGTTACAAAAGAATCCCGCCAAGCATGTCCCTCAATTTAACATTTATGAAGCAGATTGGGAAGTATATGAATTCCACACTAGGAACATCCACCATTTGAGTATATACAAGTTCAAAATGAAGCAAATAGGTTTCTTGTTGATTTCATTAAAATTGCTGCTGATACAGCAATACCAAAATCAAAACCTCATCAAACAAATCACAAAGTCCCATGGTGGTCTGAAAAACTAACAGAGGTAATAAAAATAAAACACCAAATTGGAAGACGATTAGATAATTTGAATAGAAAGTTCAATAAAATAAATAAAACATTACAGATATTAGAGGAAAATTGACAAAACTGACTATATTATTATTAGAAATTGATACAATAACACCTCTATACAACAAAATATCTGCAAAATTTAAAAAAGAAGTAATTCAAGGAGGAATCATTTCATGGAGGAAATATGTATCAGATCTGTCTAATAATGCGCCCATACAAAATATATGGGAAAAATTCAGGAAAATAAATGGTACCCATGTTAAACCACCTAGACATGCCATATCAAAAGATGTGAAAAGCATACTTGTTCTGAAGTTAATGTAATAGGAAAAAATTTAGCAAAAGTAAGTAGTGATAAAAATTTAGATGAACACTTCCGCACAAAGAAAAACAGTATAGAATTAATAACAATAAATTTTGAAACACGAGATATATTATAATAGAAAATTTAATATGTCAGAGTTGGAGTATGCTCTCTTGAACAGCAATAAATCTGCTCCTGGAGGTGACAGTATGTGTTTTGAAATGATCTGCCACTTAGCACCTTTGGCAAAGTCATACTTATTAGTTTTTTATAATCACTCATGGCCTCGAAATTTATTTCCAGATGAATGGCGTAAAGCTGTAATTATTCCTATCCCCAAACCTAGAAAAGATCCCTGTATTGTAAACAATTACATACCAATTTCTTTAACAAGTTGTTTATGCAGATTACTGGAGAAAATGGTAAATGCTCGACTCACATGGCACATTTAAGAAAGTAAAATTTTAACTCCCACTCAGTTCGGGTCACAATGCAACAGATCTACATTGGATTCTCTGTCTAACTTGGAAGACCACATACGAAGAGGATTTGAATGAAAACAAATTACTATAGCCGTCTTTTTTGACAGAAAGGCGTATGATACTACATGGAGATATGCAATAATAAAAACGTTACATAAAAACAGCATCTGTGGACATTTACCAAGGTTTATCCAAAACTTTCTGACAAATGGCAGTTTTCAAGTGAGAATTGATGATGTAATGTCAAGTACATTTCCACTTGAAAATGGTCTTCCATAAGGAAGCGTCCTCAGTGGCACACTGTTTACTTTAGCAGTAAATGATATCAGTAATAATCTACCTATTGGTAATAAAAGTAACCTGTATATGGATGATTTTGCCATATATTATTCAGCATCTCGAATAAATATGCAGAGCGAATCATTAATAAAAGCATAATAAAAAAAATGAATGGGCCTCATCTGTAGGCTTTAAATTTTCCACCGATAAAACTGAAGCATTCATGTTTTATAAAAATAAAAAGTGGAGAAAAGATGAAGAAATAGATTTGAAAATCAGAAACCATAGTATACCAATTAGCCAAACCGCAAATTTTTGTGATTAGTATTTAATACTCACTTGAACTGGAAAGCCCACATAACATACATGAAATCATAATGTAAAAGCGCATTAAACCTAATTAAAAAACTATAAAAACACTACTTTGGGAGCCGATAGACATACCCTTACTCTATTGTATAAAGCAACAGGAGCCTTTAGATCATCACCAACGTCATATTTTGAAGAATGTTAAAATTCCCCAACCAAAAAATTATTTGGATTAAGAGATGTATTTATTAACGATCATCGGTCTCCTTTCCCAGGTAGACTTAGAAGGTTGTTTGAGTTGCAGAATATAAATATACAGTTACTTTTAACAGTAAAATTACCTCCTCCTTGGACAAAGAATAAAATAAGAATTTGTACACACTTAAAATATTTATCAAAAAGTTATCCATATACTCCAGAACACCATAGACAACATACAGTGGAACATATAATCCGAAAAGGTGCACATTGCGCAATATACACCGATGGATTTAAGTCCTAGAACACAATACGGAGTTGGGTATCCTGCAATATCCCAAGACAAAACGCATCAGTTCTCTCTGCCAGATAATGCCTCAGTATTTAAAGGTGAGTTATGTGCAACAGCATCAGCCATAAAAATAAAGAAGACTCATTTAATAATTTTGTGATTTGTAGCGACTCCAAAAGCGTTGTAGAAGCCATTTCCCGGTAGGGGGTTAGTTCCGTCAGTGCACCTCATGTGGTGCACTGTAGGCATTACTTAAGGGTCTTTGCAGCGTCCCTTCGACCCCCTAACTGCAACGTCTCATTCCTTTTACTGTACCTCCGTTCATATATTCTCTCTTCCGTCTGACTTTCCACCCTCTTTAACAACTGTTTCACAGTGCAACTGCGAGGTTTCCTCCTGTTACACCTTTCAGACCTTCATACTGTCGATTTCCGTTTCAGCTGAATGACCTCGTAGGTCCCAGCGCTTGGCTTCTGGCCTAAATTCTATATTTTATTCTATAGAAGCCATTCAGTTACAATCCAAAAAATAATATTGTAAAACAAATTAAGTTTTCACTCCATGAATTGTATAATAATAGAAAAATATTGAAATACTGTACATTGGATCCCTGTCCGTGTAAGGATTAAAGGAAATGAAGAGGCTGATAAAGCAGCTAAAGAAGAGGTCCACATGACAAGAGATAATGCAAACATTAATGACTGTATAAGGTATACAAAAACAATCATTGCAAGTAAATGGCTAAATATATGGAATGAAGAACCTGAAAATAATAGTTAAAACGGATAAAATCCAGTGTTGGAAAATGGAGTTCATCATATCAGAGAGAGAGACACATAAGTAATTCTGATGCTTCTTCAAATAGGCCATACTCGTTTGACACATGGACACTTAATGAAGAGTGCATGTGGCCCTCCTCCCAAATGCCCAGAAAAAGTGTTGATAGCAGTCAAGCAAGTGTTGTGTGAATGTCCAAAATATAACCTGCAGCGATTATAAAATTTTGGAAGTAGATCAATGAAGGAAATTTTGTCAGAATCTGCATTTTCGGTAATACCGATTTTAATGTTCATGAAGAGCTGTGATTTAATTGATGAAATATAAAAATAAGTAAATTATAAAAATACAAAAACCCTCAGGGTGTCTAATGAAATTTAAAAATTAATTTTGAAATTTTACTTATTCTGAATTTTAATTAACCTTTTTAGCGAGCATAAATGGAAACATGAGTATCAAGGTATTTGTGTGAGTGTTCCGTTGTAAGAGCTTATGCCTTTGTGCAGTTTTTAATTTCATTTTCATTCATTCATCACCATACTGAATGACCTATTTGGTCCCAGTGCTAGACCTGTAGCCTAGACCTGTCATTTTATCCAAATCCTTTTCGGGCCAGCGTTATGAGAGCTGATAGTCAGCTCAGTGGTCTGGTTAAACTATTTTAATAATAATAATACGGTAATTCCTGCTACATATTTATGCCAGTTAGCGCGGAGTATCTGTTTCCATCACATCATTGCCTGTTCTCTCATTTTTCTCAAGTCTCAGTCACTTTGCTGCATTCCTTACATTCTTTTAAATCTTCATCCCAAATGAATTCTTGAGGAGGTTGAGTGTTATGTCTGGTTTGAGGCGTTCTCAAGATGGAGTTGATAATGCTTCCTTCGGGCAATATTGTCCATCCGTTTTCCTTTAGACCCTGTTTTTTAGTCCATTCCATTTTTTCGTTAAAACGATTCACAAGAATCGTTATGGGTCCATTCTTGTCATTTATTCCAGATTTTGAGTTATTCCAGAAATTTAACTATGGTTTTTTATTTTGGCTTTTAGTTTTTTATCATTGGTTCTATTAACATTTTCCTCGTTTATCCGTGGTTCCTCTTTCCATCTTTTGTTTATTTTCCGTGCGTTGAAACAAATATTTCCTTATAATAAATTATTACCAGTATTACTCAGCCAGACTTAGGTAGAAAAGCATAATGTTGTAAGCCTAATGGCATTAATGAAAATAGGAAAGAACTATGACAGAGAAATAACAAAGCCAGACAAATAAGATACACAAATAAAATATGGTATGAAACTTATGTAAGCCTGCTTAAGAAAGTAAACATTTAAACTCGGCTTGAACTTCAGGTGCACCAAGTATTCAATTAGTCTGTCTAGGAAGATCATGTCATGACTTGGTCACAACTAGAACAGAACTTGTAGAGAACTGTAAGGAAAAACTGTGAGACGTTGAGCCTTTCTCTCCTGAATTTCTCTCACCTCACGGAAAGCATTCTGTGTTAATTTGTGCTATTTCGGTCTCGTTCGTCAGGATTTATTCCACATTAATTAAAAGAATATGGTTACTTCCTTTCTGCTTAACATATCAAAAGCTTAGATACACTGTCCCTTTTTAAAGCTTTTTTTGTAATTGTCTGGTATTTACAAAAAGATATTTCTTCCAACAGGAATACGAACCTACACTTTCATAGATGGAGCACTCAGTGCCATGACGCGCTGCGGCTGTCTGTGACTTATAAAAACAACTGCCCTTAGGGCTTATTAGCCTTTGACCTGAGATGTGTGGCCCCAGGTGTGGTTGTGTACAGGATGACTTGTTTTCTTCTGCCTTGGTTTTTCTTCAGTGATGGCCTGAGCTATGTAGTTGGCTTTGAGAGTATGGGTAGGGCAGCGCTGGAAATCAAGGGCACGTCTGCCTCCCACCCCAAATAGGTTGGTCCTCCCAACTACTGGTGAGTCTCCATATAGGAAAGCGTAGATTTGTATTCCCGTTAGAACAGATACCAAATTCAAATTGATTTGTATTTTTCTTAAGGTTCGAACCAACGCTCTCTTAGGGTAAGTGTTACCCTCTACCACCCCTCGTGTTTCCGATCTCTCCCTGTTAGGGAGATGAACGGGACCACCAAAGGGCTGATTCACAAGATGGATGCACTACCCACATCTCAGGTCAAAGATTAATATGCCAATGGCAAAGATTAATATGCCTGATGGGCATTTGTTTTTATTAGTCTGCAGACAGCTGCAGCCCATCATGGCACTGAGTACTCCATCTATGAAAGCATAGTTTTGTATCTTAGGGAAAATGCAAATTACTCTGAATTTTCAACTACCCTCATTTTCCCTTAGAGGAGCTTTGCTTCAGAGGATGTTACCCTTCTTGCACTGGGCAAGCCTTTTTGAGATGAGGTTGCAGTCCCCATGTCTGTCTCCATCAGAGTCGATGAACATGAGGCAGAATCGGATTTCTGATTAATGTGGGGTCTTTTGCTGTTGAGGTTAGATGGGCAATCACTGATTTATAAAAAACTAGCTGACCAACCCGGCACTGCCTGGGAAAACTGAATGACCGCCATTAAACTCTCTCTCTCTCTCTCTCTCTCTCTCTCTCTCTCTCTCTCTCTCTCTCTCTCTCTCTCTCTCTCTCTCTTTGTGGCAGGAAATGCTTGAAAAGTACGAAAGGGTACTTATAAAATTAAAAATATTACAATAAATGTAAATAATTTCTTTCATTTATAAGCACATAAAGGTTTTTCACTGTACTTATAAAACACACACACACTCTCTCTCTCTCTCTCTCTCTCTCTCTCTCTCTCTCTCTCTCTCTCTCTCTCTCTCTCTCTCTCTCTTTCTCTCTCTCTCTCTCTCTTATTCACAATTATTAACGTGATGCACAAACAAAACATGCTGTCCACATATGAATATCAGCTGAACATTACTCCCATCGGTCTCGTTTGTTGTTTGGATGGAGTTTGTCAAGAAGTGACGACATTTTAAAAATGGAATGCCGTTTATCCAATTGTTTGCGCAAACTTCAAGTTATCTTTCCTGTATCGACATGATAAGGCTTCCTCTCTCACCGTTTCGTATTCAGAGTATTGTGTACCTCACTTTTGGTGAGGGATGTTCAAGGTCAGTGGGCTAATAATAGCATCTTATTGTTGAATGCAGTCGACGAGTTTGCTGATAATAACTAGTTGTTTATTCTACGGAAAAGTAGTGCTAATGGCTGAAGTTAATACTTTAGGAAAAGTAGTGCTAATTGCTGAGGTTAATACTTTATATTATTACCATTTTGTTGCTATTGTACAAATATTTTACTTCAGAGACATAGGGAGAGATTGGGCAGATCACATTTGATCCCCATAAGAGTTGCCGTACACGAGCAATGAAAACACAATACCAATTTTTGGATGATTACTTGTTTATTCCTATTCACTAGCACCAATTTCAAGCAAAGACAGTGAGGACCTGGAGGTGGCAATGCCGCCTTGATAGAAAAATACTCTCCCAAAACACTGTTCCCACATACTCGATCCTCCCCTGACGCTTCGGTGTTTTGGAAGACACCTGGCAACTTCGTCATTAGCAAAGCCTAAGGATTAATTTGATATATTGTCCCAGCTTTAATAATTGTTAATAATTTTGTCTTGGTATATGTTCTTCTCGTGGTATTGCTGTGTATGATGTATTACGAAAAACAAGGATAGCCAACTCATTAGGGACTATAAGCTGCAAGCTTTTGAAGTCTGGTTACAATACGGACGCTGTCAATATATTTATTAGTTCATTACAATGCATAGATAATAGTGACTCATTGCTTAGAATTATTTAGAAGAAAATCAAACGAAGGAGTATTTTTTTACAATATTTTTTCTTTATTGATGATTCTTCTCACAAAATTCTCTCTCTCTCTCTCTCTCTCTCTCTCTCTCTCTCTCTCTCTCTCTCTCTCTCTCTCTCTCTCTCTCTCTCTCAACATTTTGGTCGCTTGGTCACTGAAATGAAATTAAAAAAGGAAGCATTGTAAGCCTTGATCCCAACGCTCAACAAATGTACACTTGCATCTCATTATCTAAAAAGTTCATTCGATTATTGCTGTTTACGCTATTAACTGCACTTTATCCTCAAGGTCTCTTTATTAAAGCTCCATGCTCTCATAGCTTGGTAATTCGTTTTAACGACTTACTTCAGGCAACATGAAATCAATCAAAATTGATAACTGCATTTCATAAATACGTAAACATTCGGAGGCGATCGTGGCATAAGCTGTAACAGATTACTGAATAATTCGTAACTAATTTGATAAATTGCATCATACCACATCCAGTTAGTTATTGGAAGCTCAGTGTCTCTGATAAATGTCTTAATTAATTGTGGGACTTGAGACACACATCATTGTCAGATTTTCCAGACAATCAGGTTTTATTGGCTACTAGCTGACCAACCCAGCACTGCAAGTGGAAAACTGAATGACAGCCGATAAACTCTCTCTCTCTCTCTCTCTCTCTCTCTCTCTCTCTCTCTCTCTCTCTCTCTCCCCTGTTAAGATAGTTATTTCAATTACATTGACCAGCATTTTTGACATTTTATATTTCATCCCTTCTCACCCCCCCATTCCTATCGGGGTTGAACTTGGACTTAAAGGGCATCTGGAGTGTCACTATTCATCTCGGCAACCTCGAAAACTATGGATTGGACACTAATATCTGTCTTTTTCATTTTATTTTATGTTGCCCCTTCCCACCCCCACCCCCTTTGGTGCCATTCTTTTCTAGATAGTAAGTCATATGCATACCAGGTTTGGTTGAAATTGCTTAGTGCAGTATAGAGTTATGCTGGAACATGCACATACATCCATTTCTATGTAGATAGATAGATAGATAAGAGGATCGACACTTGGAACGCAACGTCCCTACCTACTTACAAGGGAGACAGTGGTGCAAGAGGTTCATTGGGTCCATCGTTGTTACACTTGGAAAATATAGAGGGATACACATTGTGTTTTATTATCATCGAGCTCTCTGTCATTTCAGTTTTTTCTTGCATGTCATTTTCCAGGAATGGTAAAGAATTGGCATGACATTTTCCAGGAATAGTAAAGAATTGAAAATATGACAGTGTAATGCCAGAAAAATGTGTATGAAATATGATGGTATAGAAATATGTGTTAGAATTTATTGAACCTTGTCAAATGTGTATATAAAAAAATGGATGTATGTATATGTGTGTGTACGTTCCAACAAAACTGAAACGCATTGAGCAATGTCAACCAAACTTGGTGTACATATGGCTTACTATTTAGAAAAGAATACTGTGGGGGTAAGACATCACTAGCACCAAAGGGCACCAAAGGGGTGGGAAGGGCTTCCCTGAAACGGGCTTGTTCTACCTGTAAACTTAGTAACTAAATAAAGTATGGGTTTATCATACCTTATTTCAGTGTACATATGACTTACTATTTGGAAAAGAATACTTTCGTGGTAAGACATCATTGGCACCAAAGGGGATGGGGGTGGGAAGTGGGTGACATGTAAAAATAGCCGAAAACAACAGATATTAATGTCTAATCCATAGTTTTCAAGGTCAGTGAGATGACTAGTGATGCTCCCGATGCCCTTTAAGTCCAAGTTCAGCTCCAGTAGGAAGGGGGGAGGTGAAAAGTAAAATGTAAAATATGACAGATATTAGTGTCTAATCCATAGTTTTCAATGTCGCTAAGATGAATAGTGACACTCCCGTTGCCTTTTAAGTTCAAGTTCAGCACTGATAGAGTGGGGAGTGAGAAGAGGTGAAATATAAAATGTCAAAAATGCGGGGCAGTGTAATTGAAGCAACTATCTTAATTGGAAAGGGAGAGAGATATGTAGACAGGGTGTTATGGAGGAGAAAGAGGGAAAGAGTGGGAGAGACAGAGAGTGAGAGGGAGAGGAAATGAGAGTGTAGAAGGGGTGTTAGGGAGGAGAAAGAGGGAAAGAGTGAGGGAGAGTTGGAGAGAGAGAGAGAGTTTATCGGTTGTCATTCAAGAGTTTTTCCTGGCCATAGCCATATATATATATGTACACACACATACTCACACACACACACATATATATATATATATATATATATATATATATATATATATATATATATATATATATATATATATATATATATATTGTAAGGTATTGCAGTATTTCTGCAATTTAATTTTTGTAACAGCCTTGTGTGGCTTGTTTGTTCGCTTTACCTGCACTCCTGTGTTTCTGTTTTGCTTGTGCGAGGCGACGTTTGCCGCCAGCTCTTTTGCAGAGTCAGTCGGGTCCAGGGTAGCAGCAAGTCAGGTTCTTGGCAGCAGAGGAGTAATATCTCGGCAGCAGAGCGGCAGGGAGTCATTTAGATGGGCGACAGGTATTACCTACCTGTTGTCTTCGGCAGGAGGTGGAGGACCTCTTCGTCTGTTAGTGACATCTTCCCTGATGGCAGCAAGAGGATGTTTTGATGGCTCAACCATGGTCATCTGTGTGAGGATTTGTTCCTTTGGCAGCAAATGGCTGTCTCGACGACTCAATCAGGGTTATCTGTTTTGTGGATGTGTTCCTGTTCCGCAGCCAGTGGCTGTCTTGATGCCTCGACTGTGTTCATCTGTTTGTCTGCATCCTCGTTGACAGTGGTGACTGTCTCAACTACTCTTCGAGGTTATCTGGTTTTGTGGTGTGCTGCTTGGGTGTTATTTATTTTACTGCTCATGTATTATGTATTATGCTGCCTGTTTTTGCATTTGTTGTAACCTTTATTTTACGAATTTTTCATCAGGATGCTGTGTTTTTGTGTGTATTATGCTGCCTGGTTTTGTGTTTACTATAACATATTTTGCTGCTTTTGCATTTACACTGTGGTTTAATTCTGCTCCTTCCTCCCTTGTTTGTCACAACTGCTGCCAGTCATTCCAGTCCCATTCTTTTTTTGAATTTGAGAACTTGCTGAACCAAGTCAGGTTTATTGCAAATATATATATATATATATATATATATATATATATATATATATATATATATATATATATATATATATATATATATATATATATATATATATATATATATATATACTGAGTATATATATAATGTATAAAACCAATAATTATCCCATAGTATAGGATTTGCTATACCTTAGAAATTGATAAGTGCATCTGGCATGGCCAGGATTCAAACCTAGGCCTTTTTTTCAGATACTATGATACACAGTTGACTCAGCTGTATATATTGCTGTCGAATTCATGTGTAGTGAACATGGAGTGAAGAGATAAAGCTGAAAAAGTTAAGTATATCTTAGTTTAACCAGACCACTGAGCTGGTTAACAGCTCTCCTAGGGCTGGCCCGAAGGATTAGACTTATTTTTACGTGGCTAAGAACCTACTGGTTACCTAGCAACGGGAAAACAAGGTAAAACGGGTAGAGGTAAAGCTGATGATTAACTCTCTTAAAGCCACTTCCCAGGTGGTTTTGTTGGTGAAGGAGATATTATATTTGGGCCCGAGGAAGCATCAAAGGATCACGTTTCCTTGAATTTGTAGGAAGATAAGAATATTTTCTATGTTGTTGCGAAACTTAATTCATCTGCTTGTCAAACGATTTCCTCTTTTCATTAAGTGAACTCAGTTATTCTGTCATGAACTGTTTTCCTCCTCCTCATGCTTTTTTCCTCTAAAGCCCATCCTGCTGACTTTCACGCTACCCAAGATTTTGAATAATCTTCACAACTTCCACTTCAGTATTCTAAATCCTGACCCAATAATCTTTCATCTTATCTTATCCCCTCCTTCTATGTTATGTTCATTTTTTCTTGAAAACAGTCATCCTAATTACATTTACAGGCACATTCTGAACTTCCCCTTCCATATAACCACATTTTATTTTCACTTTGCTTCACAAGGTGATGATCAAGCAAGTTCTTTTTTTTTTTTTTTGCATTACATTCATCACCATAACGTTTCATGTAAGATGGTCTAACGCATATATTACTCTAATAAATTCCAAGTATATCTGTGAACGCTTTTTACTTAAAATCACATATTCCCAGCAATCTAACCTTTACTCAGAACAGATTTTCTCAGTTCTCAAAAATTCTTTGCTCATACCGCTCGTCAAACTTGTGTCTAGGTCAGCACTTTCTTTATCACCTGCGTTTGCATTCATATGACTAACATCCATTATTTCTCCTTCTCCAAACAGCTTGAATGTAGATTCAGATCTTCCAAGAAATTATATATATATTTTTATTTTATTTTCCCACCCCCGGACAACATTTAGTATACTCACCATCGCAACATTTTCTCCTTATACATAATTTAACCGTCACAGGCCTAGGATGTACTCTTTTTTAAATAAAATGTGCAGTTAAGAAATATTTCTCAAACCTTGAGGGAAGTGTGCATGATGGTTGCAAAGAGCTTCAAAATTTGTCTGAAACTTACCTGATGAAGAAAGTTTCCTTTGCTTATCTCTTGCTTGGCTTTGAAAGTCACTGAGCTGCTTTGTGTTTGTGATATATATATATATATATATATATATATATATATATATATATATATATATATATATATATATATATATATATATATATATATATATATATATATAATGTATGTTTGTATGTATATTTTTGCATGTGTACATTCACTTTTATTGCACGTGTATGTAAGGTGATTTATGGATCATGCAGTATGTGCAAATGACAATATGTCACACGTTGAATGTATATACTACATGACCAATACACGAAAGATATAAAAGTTTAAAACCAGGTCAAAGAATATTCTTACATTAGTTCCGCCCCACTTCTTCATCTGGTAAATATGCTAATGTAAGTCCATGGAATAAATAACCCGACATTTTTCAGCGTAGATACAATGCACGATATTGCTTTACATAAAGAAGCATGAAATACATTGAAGGCCATATTCCATGATATTAAAATTCACTTGTAACAAAGGAGTGGTCTTTTGATGAAGACTGTCGTGGTAATAAAAATATTATTTATTGCATAATAATTTGATCGAATCAAGTGGTTGTTTGCTTTAAAAATGGGGCGGGTAATTTCAGCACACACACATTTATACGTAATGTGTTACAACTAAAATGTCCTTTTAATCTGTATTTCTTCACACATATTGGACTCTGTTGTAACTAAAAAAACCAAAGAAAGAAACAAATGTAAAATCTCTGACGCTTAAGGTAGAATTCGAACCTGCAACCGATGTGTCATAATGAGACCAGCCTTAACCTCCTGACCAAGTTATTCTAGTTTAGGCTTTTTAGGTAAAGGGATTCTAAAACTGAAGAAATGAAGTGGCTAAGAGGTCTTGTGGGTTTTACAAATAGACTTATGTGTGGTAAAAGAGTGACCAGTGTTTTTTCTTGCACAATTTTTATTGAAAGCAGCTGCTTTAGCGGCATCAGCCGGTTTTTTGCAGAAATCTTCGTATCGGATTTTTTCAAATCTCATGAGTCAGTTCTGGTGAAACATGGGCAGACCTCTTTCTTCTGCAATTTTGATTGATTTATTGGAATATGGCACGTTGATTCCAATGATATTGCAGGCATCTCTTGAGTTCTGGTAATGCGACGTTGCTTTGTTTAAGGTTGTATATATATAGGCACATTGTGTCTAACATTAGATAACATTAGGGCATGTATGCGGATGTCAGGCATTCGTGGCTGATGTTGGGTGGGCTCTTAGGAAAGGATGTCACTTTGGTTCCCCTTGGAGCTTGTATCCCTTGAGGCATTTGAGGTACTCTGTCTGGTTTCCTTTTGCCTCCTGAGGCTTATTTTCTGGTAAAGGGCTCTTGGGCTTGTGCCTTTGCTACCTATCCCTCTTAGGGGTGCAGTATTCTTCTTTGTATGTGGACCCATAATGTAGGCGATGTTCGATAACCAGAGACTTCTCTTTCTAACTGGTAAATTGTTGGTAAAATTGATCAGTTTTCTTTTGGTAGTAATTGATTGGAGTTTTGGTGATGTGGTCTATGTGTCCTTTATTTGTTAATACTTGATGAATTTGGGTTAGTTGATTGTCTTATGTACTTCCATTTTATGCAGTTGGTAAACACTTTGGCATCAGCACTTCCTACAAGTTTTAGTTATATTATAAATGTAGTCCTTTAATTAGCATCGGCACCAATGACCAGAGAAGTCACGACGCCTGATAAATTAAAATCATCCATTCATTCACTATAGACTTTTTATAGGCATCTACGCATTCTTTTTATGCATCCGACAACAGCCAATATTCTGTGCTTCGTATATACAGCACTTCTGAATTTACCTCCATGCTCTTTAAGCAGGACATAAAAAAATGGCATAATCTTATTTTGGCTGTTTTCGGTGGTGAAGTTGAGCATCAAGATTCTCTTCAGAGCATCTGCTGGTTTCTTGTCATCGTCAGCTTCCTTGATTGCAGTGAAGATGATGTTGTGTTGCTTGTACTTCTCCAGTTTTTTTGCTGATCTCGGAAGGTCATCTCTTTGATGGTAGCCATGTATATACTTTTGGAAATAAATACTAGTGGGGACTCCATTGTTACTCATTCTTTTTTGCCAAAATAGTTGTCCCCCCTCCTAATTGAAAAGGTGAGGGGCCTCCGTATTACTGGCCTTCAGCATATCTTGGAGGACTTCTTCAGATATGGTCAGCGTGTTTTTGCCAGATAATTGTACGTTATCAAGGATGATTTGGATCGTTTCTTTGATGGGAGTATTTGTGAATATGTTTTCATGGTTAATTGAGGTGATGTTGTCTTCAGTTCTTTTTCAAGTATGAGGTTAATGAACTCCACAACTGGTCTTAAAGTGTAAAGGTTGGGTATGTAAGTCACCAACAAATCATTCAGGACCCTTGCTGTCCTGAATATTAGGGATGTTATCTGAGAGATGATAATTCGGAGAGGGTTGGCTCTCTTGAGGGTTTTCGCTATGCTTAACAATAACCTGATCCATTGTCACCTGTTACCTTTGAAAATTTTTAGGATGTCGCTGATTGTTATCCCTGGTCACAAACCTGCCATTCTCTTTCTGTGGTCCTCTGTGGGTATTCAGCTTTCTTCATCACTACATACACCAATAATTTATTGCCTTCCCAGATGATGGTATCTGGGTTGTTACATAATATTTTAGTGCTTCCATCATTTTTTCTGGCTCCTGTGGTTTCCTCTGTGGTTTCTTTGGAAGCCACAATTTGTGAAAGCACTTTGGTGTGGGTGAGGTCAATTCCCACCGGGTTGATGAAACCATCCTTGTGTTTCTTGCCTCTTTGTTGGCCCTCTAAGTAAAACAGTTTTTCTTATTGAGCCTTGTTGTTACTACTTGACTGTATTTCCTTTCCTACGAATCTAAGATGCCATGTGTTGTTTGTATAACATCCAGTTGGGTGGTAGCACATCTCACGTTGTCAGTTTCAAATTATATTTTGCTGCAGATTCTTCTGTATAAGTATATAATAAACATAATTTTTTATTTATTTATTCATTATCTTTGCCTCCAGCGCCATGTGACACAAAAGGCCTCTGGGAAATTCCACCATGTGTCTTTCCTGTGCTTTGTCTTCCCTGAAATTTGTCTACATGTATCTTTTGCTTTTTTCTGCCCATTATTGTCCCAGGTCTCATCTGATATCCAAGGTTTTCCTCCATAGAGGGGTAGGGCTCTCAGTGCACCTCTCGTGGTGCATTTTAAGCATTACTTAAGGTTCTTTGCAGCATCCATCCAAGGTTTCTGTCTTTTCACTCCTTATCTCTGTAGTTTTTTTCTAGGAGATTGATATACATTCATAATGTCAAACTGGTTCTCATTCCTTGTCTGCCTCTTCTCAGATATGGTTTATAGAACTGCCAATTTGTTTCCACATTCAATTGCAAAAGCCCCTTGATGTCCATCTTTAAAAGGCTTTAATGTAGTGAACCCTGACAGTATGTGTGTTTTTTTTTTTGACAGTGTAAGTTGGTGATCACTGCCAATATCTGCTGCTCTGTAGATCTTAACACTCCTTAGTATTTTTCCCCTCTATTAATTAACACTCCTTAGTATGTTTTCCCCTCGATTAACGGCGTGTATCATTTATTTGATTACTATGACTGCCATCTGGAAGAGTCCAAGTATTTTTATAGAATTCCTGTTGGTGGAAATGAGTATTTGTAAGCAACAAATTATTTGCAGTGTAAAAACTAATAAATCAGACCCCATTTTCGTTTGCAGTATCTAACAGGCTTTCTATGCTCAAATGCATCCTATATCTTCTTCATTGTTCCTACCAAATTTTACGAACACACACGGATGGTCATTTGTGATGGATACCTCTACAATTCCTGTTGCTGATTCTACCAGTGGAGTCATTGCCGTATTTTCTTGCACTCATGTCTTGATAACTCGCGTTTCAAACTTAGCTACCTTGGAAGTGTGGAAGAAGTAATGCTGTTGACGTTGGCATTCATCACTATTTGTGCATTGATTACCAAGGAGCCAGCCTCCTTCCATGCCACAAGGTCTGGCTTCCTCAAGCCCTCTTATATTCAGCCATGGTTCTACTCTACATTGGTACTCTGCCTCTTGTGCTTTGGATATTAGATACCTAACAGTACTTTCATGATTTTTGATTCTCAACAGCTGAACTGCCGGGCAAACTCGGGGGATGTGATGAAGTGTGCCAGGGAAATTACAGCCTAAATCACAGCGGCCTGGTGTGTCCCTTCCTCACGCACTTCAGGCTTGGGTTGTAAGTAGGCCCATTCAAAGCTTGACAGCGTTGATGAAGGTATCTCCCCTCATAAGGTGGTCGCCAGCACCGATCCTTTTAAATTTTATGCCCTTTGAGGCTTCCTTTAACCCAGTGCCATCCACAGAGCTGTGAAGTTCTCTTTCCAATAGGCATCAGTAGGTTGGTGAGATGTTCTTAAATACTTTTCTGCTATGCTCTTAACTAAGGCATTATTTTATATTAAAAGAAATCTTAGTAGATTGTATTTTGCTATTGCTGTACTTACTGCCATGTAGTCGATTCCTAACCTACCATCTGTTGTTTTGGCATAAAACCCCCTGATCCCAACCCCTTGACGAAGCTTAGGGATCTAGTGGCGGGGGTGGGGGGGGGAGTAAGCTCTTTTAAGCCTATTTTCAATGCTGTGGATTTAACTGAACGTTTGGACCTGTAACTATTAATTTTCCTTTTCCCTTCTTTATCTTTCGTTGATGACCTTTGCATGGCATTGAATTATGGAAACCACTGCTCTTAACTTTGAAGGAAGGTGGAATTGGACGGCATGCTGCTCCACCCTTAGAACTAGAGTACCCGACGTGGTTGTGTGAAAATTGCATCAGCCTTATAAATAATTAAAGAAACCTTATTTAATAATTTTGTGATTTTCAGCCACTCGAGAAGCGCTATAGAAGCTGTTCAAAGTTATGAACCAAGAAATAATATTGTACAAGAAATTAAGTTATTACTCCATAAGTTATACAGTATAATAATGGGAAAAACTACAGAAACATGTAGGATCATTGGCCATATAAGAATCAAAGGAAATGAAGAGGCTGATAAAGCAGGCAAAGAAGCAACCCATATGACAAGGTCAGATGTAAATATCCCCATTAATGATTTTATAACACATATACAAATAGGTATTATAAAAAAATGGTAAAATAATTGGGATGAAAAACCTGAAAGTAGTAAGTTAAAAAAAAACTGGTGTTAGAAAATGGAGTTCATCATACGAAAAAGTATTACTTACGTCTCTGAATAGGCCATTCTCATCTAACACATGGACATCTAATGAATAACCCACTTAACCCTGCTGCAGAATGCTCTGAATGTACAGTAATGATAAACATTTATTATGTGAATGTCCAAAGTATAGTCAGCAGTGAACATCAAGTTTTGGAAATAAACCGATCAGTGAAATTTTGTCAAACTTCAAAATTTGAAATAAATCCAATTATTAAGTTTTTGAAAAATTGTAATCGACAAAATATAGAAAAATATGAATAGAAACAAATCCTTCAGGCCAGCCCTGTGAGAGCTCAGTGGCCTGGTAAAACTATTTTAATAATAATAATAATAATATAATAATAATAATAATAATAATAATAATAATAATAATAATAATAATAATAATAATAATTTGGCATAAAACATACCAGAACGTGTATCCTTGGGCAAGTGGAGTGCTTTCCTTGCGAATTTTCTATTCTCACAGTCTAATAGCTAAAGTGGTGACGTTTAATATCATCGTGATGCAATACATAATGATTAGGTGGTATCAACACGACATTCAGTGCCCAATACTTTAGTTACGGCTTAAAGAGTACCCCTTACAAATAATTTAGTTTAGTTTTGATCCTTGCTAATTCTTCAGAGCCACTTGGTGTTTTGGGGACAACAATTTCCACTCCGAGGTACTTTTCAAAGGTGGTCACTTGATATTTGGTATCTCATTGAATGGGTGGGCATCATGATACTGCATCCTGTTTTTTGGGTCAGCCATTACACCAGTGATGGCACATTTCCTTGACTCTTGCTCTAAGCCAAACTTTATTGCTTCATCAAGTATCACTTCTATAGCAGCTGTTAATCCTCCTCTTTGGTTGCCACCACCACTGTGTCATCAGTGACGGCTAAATATTTTATTAACTCTCCATGGAGAGCAAGGTTGAATAGAAGGGATGACATTGGGTCACCCAGCATCATTCTGCTCACGATTTTATGCCACCCCTGCGATTTCAGTGCTAATTGCATTGTAGAAGTTCTTAAGATATGACACTGGCTCATGGTACATCCCCACCTTCTCAAGAGCTCCGAGCATTGCCGGGTGACAGACAGTTAAATGCTTTCTTAAAATCTGTAAAGGCAATATAGAGGCTACTTGGTTGTCTCTTTGCCTTGTTGAACAATTACTTTAGGAACAGGAAATTAGCATTTACACCATCTTCAGTCTTATATTTTAGCCCTTCTTCCATAAAGATGTGAGAAAGCGCTCTGACAGCATTTTTGCTAAAATTTAATGAAGGCCTCTGGTTACTATCGACCTGTTGGTGATTGGCAGTTAGTCTTCGGGCTCCTTAGGGTCATCAGTTTTGGGCAGTATGATGGTTCTTCCTTTTGACCATTCAGCAGTGCAGTTTTTGGTGTGCAAAAGAAGATAATAAAAAAAAACTTTATAGCTGCATCATTCACTGCTCTGATGTCTGATGGTTAAATTCACCCTTTTCTTCAACCATCATGTGTCCTGTAAGGACACTGGCTCTATGATTGACTTGTGTAGAGCTGGTTGCTCTGCCCCATTCTATCTTGGTGGAATCTCTGGTGAACTGAGGACCCCAGAACTCTGTGGTTCCTTGTGAGGGGATGGCTGGGCCAAGGAGTCTCTTCTCATTATTGCATTTTGTGTGGCTCTGCCCCTGTTCTTGGTCCATGCCCTTTAGGTTGCCGCATATTTTGTTCTTTTTACTATTCACTTGAAAATTACCTTGGTTCCTCTCACGTATTATAGGAGTTTGCCTAGGATCCCTCCTCCCAAATATTTGTTCTTTGATGGTATCCAAACTCTTTTGGTGTTACATTTCCTTCTCCATCACTACAACTGCTGTAGGTGGTCAAGTTTGGGGATGATGATGAAGAACCACCACGAATGCCTGTCATCATGTCAAGTTAGTCATTCATTCCATCGGCTGGGGTATCCAGCTTCTGGATTTCGTCTATTTGTGGGTTCTGTATTTTCCTCTGGTTTCATCATGAAGCTCCTCTCTCTGGCCAGCCCCGATACTGTTCCCCTTGAGTAGGACGCCTTGACAAGGTGAGCGGCTAAGGGACCCTGGCCTTTGGGCCCGGGTCCTGACGAATCATCCTACTTAGTTTTTGGTTTAAATGGCGTGGACATTTCCACATTCGCAAAATTTTACTGCTTAGGTGAGTCTGAGAAGGGATCGATTTTTGGAAGGGGTTCGCATTCGAAGCTAATTGTGGGAGTTGTGGTGGTTGAGTCGCCACCCGAGATAGTTTGGACCTAAGAGATGGTGATGGGATTCTTCCCATTGCTATCTTGAGGGCAGAACCATCTCTGGGGATCAGCCCATCGGAATCCAAGGGGGGCTGGTTTTTGGAGGAGGGACTCCTGGCTTTTGTCCGGAAGCCCACCAGTACGGTTGGAGTGGGGAGTCAGTCCCCATTAGTGGGGGCAGAACTCCCAGCAGGCGGATTGGCTTATACCTGGGCCACTGCAAGCGTACTGGTGCTATCCTGAAAGGGTAGGGTATGGGGTGGACTGTTGGGAGTCAACTCTCACTTTTGCCATTGGTGGAGAATGCGAATACCTGACTGATCTACGATACTTTCTTGATATGACCAAGCAGTTTTGGGTGGGTGGATGAACCAGTTTGTGTGGTGGTCTGATGTGTGCATGCTTGGCATCTTGGGGTCTCTTCGCGGGCTTTGGGAGTGTGTTGGGGTGGGGAAACTGAGCAGTAGAGCTGCCTAGTTTGCCCTTTTTGATATGCTGTTGGGGTCTGTGCGGGGGCTCTTGGGTGTCGGGTGTGCACTTTTTGGACCTTTGCATGTGGACTGGTTTAAACTTACGGATTTGGCTTTTAGTTCTCCCTCCCCTGGATCCGACGACTTAACGGCACTGGCAACGACTTCTGGCATGAACATGGATACTTGCTTGGCTGTTGGACAGAACCAAACACTGAGACACCAGGGTGTTAATAAATCTGGTGGATTTGATTCAAATAATAGGGTCCTTTATTGCACTAATGTAAGCTTGTTATTAGATTACGAATGTTTATATAGTGTAGTAAAACAATTTGGCAAAGTGGAAAGAATTAAATTAATTCTAGAAAAAGATAAGCAGTCATTTTGTGCTTTTGTTAAATTTTCCTCTCCTTTGGAAGCTAGTGAGGCACAACAAAGACTCCATGGCCACATTCTAAATGACTCAGTTCTCAGCACAAAAGTGTTTTCAGTGAAAAACTTGAATGATGAGCCATTTGACTTTATTCCAAAGACTGAAGAACATGGACCGGTCCCGTGTACCAGAGCTCTTCCTCCCTCTTTATGGCATGTTGCTATCTACAAGGAGGGAGGGAAAAATTTGATAAAAGCTGCTGAATGCATTGAGAGCAAGGTAGGTTCCATTCCCATTGGAAATTTAAAAAGGTATGGAAAGAACCTTGTAATAAAAGCTGGTAATGAGACCCAAGCAGTTCTGTTATCTAACTTTAAACCTCCTGAAAGTGGAAATATTGAATGCATTTCATCTCACAGATTCTTCAACACACTGAAAGGGGTAGTTTACTCAAAAGACTTGCATGTTTTTAAAGAGGAGGAGATTCTCCATCGATGTCCTCCTTGTGTATCTCATGTAAAAAAACTGGGTGGTGATGCAGCTATCCTTTTAACCTTTTCTTCCAATTACCTACTTGATACCATTATTGTTGGCCATGAGAGGATGCAGGTAAAAAAATATAAAAGAAACCCTAAACAGTGTCGCAAATGCTTTGAATATGGCCACATTCAAAACTCTTGCAATAATAATAAAAGATGTCCTGTGTGCTCTGCAGAGCACGATAATTTTGACGATTGTAAAGCAGCCCGATACTGTTTTCTTTGTAAGGGTGATCACACTCCAAATTCTAGGGCTTGTCCCAGATATAAATTTGAACAAGAAGTGTTGGCAGTGGCAGATAATGAACATATCAGCATTAGTGAAGCAAAGCGCACGGTAATGGGGGCAAACAAAAGTGCCAACACTACGTATGCTTCTGTAATAAAACTTTTGAAAACTTCCAGCAATGTAAGACCACCAATAACTGCGTCTGATAGCAGATATCACAAACCTGGTATTTCTCGAGCTATAAATAATAATGAAATTCTCCAAACTGGTCAGAAACTTTCGTCGGCAAGTGCTTTGGAGTCCAATACCAAAAATTGTACTTTTAAAAGGGTCCATCCTTCCTTACGAGAGTGAAGTTAGATTTCTGGGGATGACTGTTGACCATAAATTAACATGGGCTAGCCACATAAATACCCTAAAGTTTAATGTTAAACAATCTATGAATATTTTAAAGGTTGTTTCTGGATTTAGTTGGGGGGCTGATAAGAAATCCCTTCTGAGGCTATATGACTCTGTGTCGATCTAAGCTAGACTATGGCTGTCAGATTTATTCCTCAGCCTGTAAAACCAAGCTAAAGGAACTGGATGTTGTACACAACATGGGGTTAAGAATATGCTCAGGGGCTTTTAGAACTTCACCTGTTGAAAGCATATATGTCGACACAGATCATTTACCCCTTGATCTAAGAAGGCAAGAGCTAGGGTTGCGATACATGGCTAGAATGAAAAGTGCTCCCAAAAATCCCTCCTTTCAAGCTCAAGCACTAAAGGAAACAGACTCTCGAAGTTTTTCTGGTACAAGAGCTTCTAAACCATTCCACATTCGACTGAATGAGGATGTTAGGAATAATCATCTTAAATCCCAGAAAGTCCTTGAAGTAGAATATCCTGTAAATCCTGCATGGCTTATCCCAGAAGCATCAATATGTAAGAAACTGTTTAACAAAAAGGACTGTACTGTAGAAGAGATTAGGGGAAAATTCTTAGAGCATGATGTTACCCATACTAATTTTACAAAGATCTATACAGATGGATCAAAGTCAGATAGTGGTGTTGGTTGTGCTGTTATCCTTGGTGATACAGCGTACACAACTAAATTACCTGACTGCATCAATATTTACTGCCGAATAACAGCCGTAGTGTCTGCCCTAGATTTAGTTTTTCAAAGTAGTGACTCTAATTTTGTCATATACTCAGACTCTAGAAGCACCTTAGAAGCTATTAAAAAATTTAATAGCTTTCATCCATTAATTCAGAAAGTTCAGGAGTGGCTTTTTCGTATATATTGTCGACGTAAATCAGTCTCTTTCTGTTGGGTCCCTTCTCACGTGGGGATTCGCGGAAACGAGATGGCAGACGGGGAAGCGAAAGCTGCTAGTATTTTATCAGAAACCTCTTTCAGAAAAGTGCCTCATACAGACCTAAAAGATCCCATTAGATCTTATGTTTTAAGTAAATGGCAAGAAAGGTGGACTTCTCCTCTTCTTGCCAATAATAAGAAATATAGAAATATTAGGGATAATATACTACCGTGGTCTTCGTCATTCCAGCTTGACAGACGAACAGAGGGTATTTTAACCAGATTAAGGATTGGGAACACTCGTCTAACCCATCAGTTTATTTTCGAAGGAAGCAGCCCTCCAGAGTGTGCTTACTGTGACGAGACACTAACAGTGGAGCACATTCTGGTGGTCTGCCCCAGATATTTTAACCAAAGAGAGAGATATTTTCAGGGTAAATCCCTGTGTGATATTTTGGGAGATGAAGCAGATATTTCTGCTATCATCTCTTTTTTAAAGTGTATTAAAATTTTTAACGATATTTAATTTATTTAATATATTTATTACATCACGTAGAATTTTAATTACATTAAATTTTTTATGTATATATCACATCATTAATTAAACTTCATACCCTTATTTATCGGTCACATCACTTCATTTTATTTATTAATCATTTCCTTCATGAATTCATAACTTTAACATAATTTATTTTCTCTCCATTACGGCGCTGAATGGCCTTGTTGGCCCCAGTGCCTGGGCTTTTGCCCTAAATATCATACATCCATCCATCCATCCCGATACTGTTATTTGATCTGGCTTTTAGTGGTGTTAACCTACAAGGTATTAGGTGCTCGCTTGCACCCCTAATACAGGTACTACTAGCTGGCCAGCTGTATATAAAGCTGCAAGGTACATTGATTAAGAAACATGATTAAAAATCCAGCATAACTTGACCGGGCAGTGTGGTTGAAGGACTTGAAATACAAATGAGAAAATTAAATATCTGGCGTCATTGCCTGAATCATTATTGCAAAGTAGCTTTTTAATATATCAAGTAAATGTTTGAAAGTAAAAATAAAATAGGAACTAAAAAAAAAAAAAACAAAGAAGTGAAAAAGTTGATACCTGTTTGAATGTTTCAACTCTGCAGGTTTCTACAGTTATGGGTTTCTCCCATTCCATAGTTTCTGGATTTTGCTTATAGGTTTTCCAATTTTATAATTTTAGTTGTTTAATTAACTATGAGTGTTTCCAATTCAGTAGTGTCAGGCGTCACATGGACACTTAATGAGCAGCCCATGTGGCCCGGCTCCCGAGTGCTTGGAGTACAAGGTGATGATAACGGTCAGACGTGTTGTGTGAGCGTCCAAAGTATGACCAACAGCGACTGTCAAGTTTTGGAAATAAATCAGTGAAGGGAATTTTGTTAGAATCTTTTACATTTTCAGTCTTTCCGATTTTGATGATCATGAGGAACTGTGATTTAATTAATAAAATATAAAAATAAGTAAACAATAAAAGCAAGAAACCCTTATAGCATTTGTCGAATTAAAATTTTTTTTTTTTAAATATTACTTATTCTGAATTTTAATATACCTTTTTAGTCTGTATGTAAGGAAGCATGAGTAAATGTATTTATTGTATGTATGTGTTCCAGTATGAGAGCATGTGCCCATGTGCAGTTTTTAATTTCATTTTAATTCGTTCATCATCTGAAATAATCCTGATGGGTTCTGTCACTTGGTCTCCAAGACCTAAATTTCATAATCAATCAATCTATCATACTGAATGACCTTCGGGCCAGCCCTATGAGAGCTGAAAGCTCAGTGGTCTGGTTACACTACTTTAATAATATAATAATAATAGTAAGTGTCAGGCTTGTAATCATGGGTTGTCCCATTCCATATTTTCATGCCTTTTAATCATGAGTTTGCCTCATGCCATTGTTTCAGGCTTTTAATTATGGGGTTGGCCTATTCCATAGTTTCATGGTCTTTGATTATTGGGTTGCCCCAATCTGTAGTTTCAGGCCTTTGATTATAATGAGAGTTGGTTTCTGTGGTATTGAAGGCTTCTTTGGAGAGATGTGGTGTATCTCACATGACCATGTTTGAGGGGTTGGCAATTCCTTGCACTCTACAATTTAAATGTTGGTCATCTCTGTTCTAGAGCTTGCATTGTTCCTGATTACTAAGGGTGACATCAGTTAGGTTGCCTGACCAAGATGGCATCAGAGCGGCTGATCATGATGTTATCACACATAACAGCTGACCAAGGATCACATAAGTGAGAGTGGTTGGCCCGTAGGCATCTGCTATGGCGCTTGACCAAGATGTCATCAGTTAGTATGGCTGACTATGTATGACATCAGTTACAGTAGTATTTCAAGGATGACAGTTGGGTATCTGAATATCCAGTGTCATGCGTTGTTAAGGTAGCACGGAGTTGACCTTGCTAATGGCCTTTTTTTTTAATTCCTTTGTTCCTTTGAAGGTTGTGTTTATACCATTCGATGGTAAGTTGTAATTTTCTCGTCGACCCTCGTTAATAACAACATTTTGGTACATAATTGACCATAATATGTTGAGATTCTTTTGGGCAGGTGTCACGTATCAATGTAACTAATTTTCAGAAATAAATTTATTTATATACTATATATATATATATATATATATATATATATATATATATATATATATATATATACATATATATATACATATATATATACATACATATACATACGCAGCCGGCTGATCACAGAGGCAGACACTTTGCTATCCGTGTAGACATCCCGGGATTATATATGTAATCAACGGATAGGTTTGCTTAAAAAGCAAATGGATGTTACAGACTAAATACACACACAAAACAAAGCCACTACAACACCTTAAAAAAAAAAAAAAAAAAAAAAAAAAAACATCTCACACGTCTCGAACTCTCGCCATACCCGCGCAATAACTTCTCGCTGCTGGGAAGAAAGGGCGTTGGGTCGGGTATGATACATGAAACATACGTACCGGGGTCTAAGCGATGTCAGGCAGGGCAGCCGATCGAGACCACAGGTCTACCCCAAAGCCAAATCAAAAAGTCCTTCAAAAGAAGGCATCGTGCTTACCCCATACTAAAATGGGAATAAAAGCACGTTAAAAGAAGAAGAAGATATACATATATATATATATATATATATATATATATATATATATATATGAATAATCTATAAATTCTCTGATTCCCACTTTCGAAATGTGATCTGGTAATGGATATAAAAATGCCTGTAATTTCTTCTATTTTATATCTTTTCGTTCCGAAAACTCCATCAAACGACAGGGAGAATAAAAGGAACATGCCGGCCAATCTCAAAACGGGTAACTTGATTTTCAGAATATGTGATTGGAGCGCCTTACTGTCATTGTATCCTTTATTCCCGGTAATTTGATTTTGCTTTTCGTTGCGATTCAAGAGGTTTCTGTTCGAAAATACAATAGCGAATGATCGCCCAGCAAACAGGGAGGAGGAATGAATATCTTCTTAGTGTTTAATTCTGAATGCGTGACCTACTTCTTTGGGTGTGTTTGCGGAAGTCAGTACGCCTGGGTTGGAATAATGGACTTCGGAATATGTTTCTCGCAATGTAATTTACATATTTACTTTCCCATTTTGAATACACTCATGTTTCCAAGATTTACTTCGTAGTTGTTACTGATTTACTTATTAATTCAGTAAGTATTTTTTATATATAACTTGACTTGTACTTCAGTCATTTCCCATTTTCCTTTTTTCTTCTCATGGGCTTTTGAAGCTGTGGTATTTCACTCTAGCTGCGGCCGGTCGTTCAGAAATCGTACGCGCTTGACTAGGCTGCCAGAGTGTGATAATGAAGCCCTCAAGTCGTTGGCCAAGGCTATAGTCTAGTCACTGATTGGCCTGTTTGTTTGTTTATACAAATTACTATTCTGCTGAAAACATACTTTTTTACAGTTATGACTATTGTTACTTTCACTACTACAAATGTCATTACTGCTGATAGCAGTGATAATATGAAATAATAGTGATCGTAATATTAATAACCAGAACATATGGTTCTTTCGAAAATATCAAGAATCTGGTTATTTTAATGAGATATAATTTTAGTATATTTAATAAAGATTTTAGTCACATTTATATTATATACTAAGTATATATTTTGAATATGAAAGTTTAATATATACTTATTTTTGTTAGTTCTATCTAATATCATTCTTTGTTTTTTACGTCCATATTTTAACATTAAATTTTACTAGTATGCCATTATTCACCTATTCATTATCAATCATATTATTAATTTATATATTTCACCTTCATTATGGCGCTGAATAATCCGGATGAGTTCCGGCGCTGGGTCTTCAAGAGCTAAATTTCATAATCAATCAATATAAAAATTTTCATAGTCGAAAATTTACTCTTTTTGACCATTCTTTGTACTAATGAAAGTCAATAGTATCAAATGAATGAAATAAAATAATGCAGCAACGATTTTCTTAACTTCGTTGTAGAAAGGAAGTATTCGAGCAATCATAATAAGAATAAGAGATTGACAGACCTGAAAAATTCGTGCAAAGCAAAATGTACATGGTAATTTTGACAATCGGCGAAGGTTTTATTTCATTTTGCTAATCATTTATATTTAGGGTTATTATTTTACTTTTCTCAAAGAATTGGAGAATAAGATATTATCAAGATAGAAGTGAAAATGTTAGTTTTTGGAGAGAGAGATAGAGAGAGAGAGAGAGAGAGAGAGAGAGAGAGAGAGAGAGAGAGAGAGAGAGAGAGAGAGAGAGAGAGAGAGAGAGAGTGGGGGTTGGAGGATTACCTGGTCTTCCCTATTTAGATTCGCATATTGTTTGAACACGTTGAAAACTAATGGAATAGATTTGACTACGAGTTTGGGAACAGTTCAGTTGTCCCCTGAATTTGGTCTCTGAAATAGCAACTAATATTTACAGATTTACGTCGTTATTCCCCACTGATCCCAATCCCTTGACGAGATGGGGGGCTTAGGGATCCACTACAGGGAGAGTATGCTTTTTTATGCTTACACTCTCTGCTGTGGATCCAACTGAACATTGGGACCCTTAACTCCTTTACTCCTCCTCCTCCTCCTATAAATTTTCCCCTTCCCTTCTTCCTCTTTCGTTGCCGACCTTGGCATGGTATTGGATTACTGAATTCACTGCCCTTTTAACTTGATGGAAGGTGGAGTTGGATGGCATGCCGCTCCACTCATAAGACTAGAGTACTCGACGTGGTGTAGCGAGGGGAAATTTTTACGTCAAGCCATGCCCTCAGTCTCAGTGCTGGGTCTGATCTCGACGGAGTGACGACCCTTAAGGCACTGTGGGTATGGTGTATAGCCAGGTGAGGATCCCAGGGAAGTTACCACTTTTGGTGACATTGCTCCTCCCCCAGTTGGGCCTTCTTGCTGAGGGGGACCTCATCCTGGACGAAATAAATTTTTTTTCGTGATATGGTGAATCATCCAAACCTCCCTATGCCCCCTCGATGTGGGACCACCTTGACGTGGCGAGGGGCCTCTTTAACCCCAGGAATTTGTTCCTGGGTTTGAGTCCAAGAGTCTCATATATGATATATTTATTTGGACTATTTTTTAAGAATTTTCCACTTTTTGTAAAATTTATTGGACCTGATAACTAGGAAAAGATAATAATATTATCGTAGCTGGGATTGGGTTTATATCTGGGAAATGTAGTAGGACCATCAACTACCAGATAATGTTCGGACCTGAGAGATATCGGATTGATATCTCAAAGGTGGGACTATTCTTTAAGGCTGGACCACGGATTCCAGGGGGTTCTGGTTCTAGGGATAGGACTCTCGGCATTCTATCCGGTTTGACCATAACATGATTAGGGTGGGGATGATTGTATTGTTGTAATACTCTCAGTCCTAGCAAGTGGGTTTGGCTTACACTTGAGCCACTCTAATCATGTTGTGCCATCCCCTATGGGGTAGGGTAGGGGGCGAACATTTGGGAGTTGGTTCTCACTTGTGCCATTGGTGGAAGAATAAACCCTGTGAAAGGCCGATGATATCTTTTTAAGGTTTTCAGATTTATTTTATTTTTTTACCTCTAATCTTTATGTCTAGTTGTTATAAGGATTTGAGTACCCCTGGGCACTATGATGGTGCTATTCTGGCACAGATGACAACCTCTGCACCCACCTGTGAGATTGAAAGTTCTCCAAATGTTGATAACTTCTCGAAAAATAAATTGACAAATAGCAGTACAGGTAATAACAAATCTTCTGATCCCCCTCCTGACTTCCCATTCCCTGGACCCTCTAGCCATGCTTCATTGATGTCGAATTCAAGCAAGGACACGGACTTCTGTAAGAAATCTTTATCGAAAATTAATTCCTCAACACAGCCAGGTTGTGTGAAAAATTTGAGAATGCTCCATATCGAAGAATTACTAGTCTGTTGTGATTATGAAATAATCTTCACAGCTTTGAAATCATTTGGAACTGTTGTAGAAATCAGGACGAACTTTATTGATATTGAATGTAAATAGGTTAAGCTACAATAAGAGGAGACGTAACAGACAAAGTCCTCAAAGACATGGGCGTTTATGTGCTGTCTAAATGGGTTCAGGATAAACCAGAGAGAAAGCAGAGTGCAGAAGTAGGGACTCCTAAATCTCCTATGTGGCTGGTAGTTTCAGCCAGGGAGGAAAATTATTAAAAGAAAGTTAAGTATCCCTTAGTTTAACCAGACCACTGAGCTGATTAACAGCTCTCCTAGGGCTGGCCCGAAGGATTAGACTTATTTTACGTGGCTTAGAACCAATTGGTTACCTAGCAACGGGACCTACTGCTTATTGTGGAATCCGAACCACATTATAGCGAGAAATGAATTTCTGTCACCAGAAATAAATTCCTTTAATTCTTCATTGGCCGGCTGGAGACTCGAACTTGGGCCTAGCAGAGTGCTAGCCGAGAACTCTACCGACTTTTCCAACGAGGAACTAGGTAACTATAAATTTTTTTATGTTTCTCCAGAAAAAGGTGGGAGGAATAAAGAGCGGTGATATTTCTCGTTTTGGGAAGAACACCGTTCTTATTCATGCCAAATCCACAACCCAAGCATATATGCTTGCTGGACATTAAAAATGATGAAATGATTACGAAGATCAAGCCCCACTTAGGCTTTAGCTTTGGGAGAGGAGTACTAGTAATTTGATAAAGACCTATACGACATGACAGAAAAAGAAATTCTAGAAATGAGCCCCAGTTCAGTTTGGAGAGTGAAAAAGGCAGCTATTGCCAACATGCTCTTAACATTTGTAGACTCTGAAGTACCTTCTCATGTCATATTTGAAAATGAAAGGGTACAAGTACGTCCTTTCCAGCAAAAGACCAATGCAGTGCTATCATTGTTTTAAGTTTGGCCACTCATCTAAATAAAGCCAATGCAGAGCATATAAGTATTGGTTTTGCAAAAAGACAACTAGGACAACAATCTAGGAGCTATGCTGAATTTCTTAAGCCACAACCCCTATCTACCACTATGGGTGCAGTGGCAGCACCCTCTAATGTAGCAGGTGCATCAACCCCTGTGGCAGTGGTCCAGCCATGTGGGTCAAGTGGTCGGCCTGTTGAGGCTAGAGCACAAGCCTCCAAGGAGGATAAGATGGCACTTAACCCAACCACCTTGGAATTGTCTCAGGCAGAGTCTCTGCCTGATTTAATGGAGACTGAGGAGCAAAAGCACCAAAAGAGACGTCCCCCCTCATCCTCTCCTCCCTCAAATCGAATTAAACATGCAACATTTAGAAACAGATACGAAGCACTAAGCTCAATGTAAGAACCCCAATCTGAATTTAAACAAACTGACAAGAAAGGGAAACAAAATGACACCAGTAAATCAACAGACAATAAACCAAACCTGTTAAGACCAGTCCTTTCCAGATCACCTCTTGACAATGCTCATAAACAAAAGGGAGTAAATGAGAAGGCTCGATCCAAAGGGCCTTCCACCAAGCCCCAAAAAAATAGTTTTCATGTCAATACTACAATGGAACTGTAGAGATCTTAGGGCTTGAAGTGAAGAGCTGAAGGTATTGCTCCATGTTCATAGCCCAGGTATTGTATGTCTCCAGGAAACTAAGCTTGGAAGCTCACAATATAATCCTAGGTTAAATTACAGAGTATATAATTCTCCACCACCAATGGGAGATAGAGCTAAGGGAGGTGGAGCAACTATTGCACATAAATCGTTGCAACACTCCTTGCTATCAGTTAACACTCACCTCCAAGCTATAGCAGTAACTTTCATTTTAGACAAGTAGATCACAGTCTGCTCCATCTATCTTCCTCCTGATTTGGATTTCACTTATAATGATATTCATTTACTGATTAGTCAGCTTCCTACTCCGGGTGGGAACACGGCAGATGCAAAGGGTAGGATGTTGGAGGGTATTATGGATGGTCAAAATATCACTATACTTAATAATGGAGCCATGACTTACCATAATGTCTTCTCCAATACCTACTCAGCCATTGATCTGAGTATTTGCTCATCTAATATTTACATTGATTATGCATGGTCAGTAAATGAATATCCAAATGGGAGTGACCACTTCCCAATTCATATAAAATCAGTTAAGAATCAGCCATCTGAGTCACCTCCCAAATGGAAGGTAGATGAAGCAGACTGGAAGAAATTTAGCAAGTCTGCTCTCGTGGAGAAGAAAGTAAAATCATTTCCGTCCATCTCAGAGGCACATAATTATTTTAGTGACACTACCATCAACTGTGCAGTTGCCTCTGTTCCAACAACGAAAGGAAAGCCCTCTAGACTAGCAGTTCCTTGGTGGAACAAAACCTGCAGTAGTTTGAGAAAGATCACTAGAAAATGCTATAAAAAGTTTAAGAGGAGTGGAACAGCACAAGCCAAAGTTATTTACCAACGTGCTGTGGCCAAACAAAAAAAGCAAAGAGAGTCATGGATGTACTACATTAATGCCATTAGCTCAAAAACGCCATCCAAAATGGTTTGGAAGAAAATTAAAAAACTAAATGGCAAGTTTGTCCCTGAACCTCTACATACCCTTAAGATAAATGGTGGCTTAATCACCCAACCAGAGAGGGTCGCAGAAAAACTAGGAGAACATTTCTCGAGAATTCCAAGACATTAGAAATGCCCAGGTTTCTCTTGATTTAAGTGAAAATAATTTTGAACCATATGATGCAGGAGCTCAAAGATGCCTTGCAGAATACTAATCCATCAGCCCCTAGTGAAGATAAAATACTATATGAAATGCTGAAACATCTCCCAGAAAAGTCAAAGAAATTTCTTTCAGATATAATAAATATAATCTGGGAAACTGTTATTATTCCTAAGAGCTGGAAGTTATCATTAATCCTCCCTTTGAAGAAAGCAAACAAGGATCCTTCTTTACCTAGCAGCTACAGACCAATAGCTCTCACCAATTGTGTTTGTAAGCTGATGGAAAAGATGATTAACCCCAGACTTGTATGGCACTTAGAAACAAATAAATTGGAAAAGGCATATGCCACCACTTGGCGTTTTGGTATTATAAAAAAGTTTTATAAGATGGGCATGAAAGGAAAAATAATCAGATATGTAAATTCGTTTTTATCAGAAAGATATATAAAGGTAAGGGTTGGGAATCATGTATCGCGACCTTTCTTAAAAGAAGAGGGAGTTCCTCAGGGTAGTGTCATTAGTGTCACCGTCTTTGCTGTTGCCATTAATGAAGTATTCGAAAAGATACCATGACCAGTAAAAGGCTCTTTATTTGCAGATGATTTGGCTCTGTACTGCACAGGATATGATGCAGCATCTAGTAGCAGGTTCATGCAAAGATTCATCGATAAAGTAAGCAAGTGGGCTGATGAGCAAGGATTTCGATTCTCCGAATCAAAAACTTTCGCTGTTCAGTTCTGCAGGCACTGAACTAAGGAAACCATACCAACTCTTACGTTAAATGGAATTATTTTACCTTACTCTACTGAAGTAAAATTTTTAGGAATGGTCTTTGATGAAAAACTCACTTGATGTAATCATATTGACCAGTTAAAAGTGAAAGTGAAGAGATCATTAAATATTTTAAAAGTAGTATCTAATTTTAATTGGGGTGCTGATAAGAAATCGTTGTTAAGGCTTTATAATGCAGTATGTTTATCTAAGTTAGACTGTGGCTGCCAAGCATACTCATCTGCTTCAAAGACGTTGTGCAAATATGGGGCTAAGGATCTGCACTGGTGCTTTTAGAACTTCACCCATTGAAAGTATTTATGTAGACTCCCAAGAGCTACCACTGGACTTAAGGAGGCATGAGCTAGGTCTGAGATAGAAAATGCGGCTGAAAAGCTCAAAGGAAAATCCTTTTTTTGAGATCTTAAAACAGTGTGACTCAAGGCTTTTTGGATCTAGATCGTCAGTACCATTTGAAATGCGATAGCTGGGTGAGCTTGAGGATGAAAGTATAAAAACGCAGAAGATCCTACAAGTTAAACATCATGCTATCACCCCATGGTTTATTCCAACAATAGATGTCTGCATTAAAGAGATAGAGAAGAAAGGTCGTCTGGAAGAAGTCAGAAACAAGTTTTTGGAGCATGATGAGAGGCATGTAAACGACAGGAAAATCTATACTGATGGATCAAAATCAGAAGATGGATTGGGATGTGCAGTGGTGTGTGAGGGGGAATCATATATAAAAAAGTTACCAGTCTCCTAATCCATATTCACCGCTGAAGCAGCAGCCATAGTTGATGCTTTAAATGTTGCATCTGGTAAGAAATTTAAATCCACAGTAATATATAGTGACTCAAGGAGTGTTTTAGAAGCCCTAAAGAAGTTTAATCCTACCCATCCATTAATTCAAAAGGCCCAGGAATGCTTTTTCATCTTTCTGTTTGCCACAAATCAGTTGTTTTGTTGGATTCTTCCCCTCAATATGGGACCACCTTGACGTGGTGAGGGAGCTCTTGAATCCCAGGAATTTGTTCCTGGGTTTGAGTCAAGAGTCTCATATATTATTTCACTTTACTTTGGACTAATTTTGTGGAATATTCCACTTTTGCTGAAATTTATTGGGCCTGTTAAATAGGAAAAGATATCATAGCTGGGACTGGGTTTATATCCGAATCTAAATAGTGAGAACTGTGGTAGGATCATCAACTGCCTGATGATGTTCAGACCTGAGAGATATCAGATTGATATCTCAAGGGTGGGACTATTCTGCAGGGCTGGGCCATGGATTCCAGGGGTGGGGGTGGGTTGTCTAGCTCTGGGGATAGGACTCGGCATTCTACCTGTTTGCCCAGAATACAATTAGTGTGGGGATGATTGTATTCTTGTAATACTCTCAGTCCTAGCAAGCAGGTTTGGCTTGCACTTGGGCCACTCTAATCGTATTGTGCCATCCCCTGTGGGGTAGGTAGGGGACGGACATTTGGGAGTCGGCTCTCACTTGTGCCATTTGTGGGAGAATAAACCCCGTGAAAAGCTAATGATATCTTTTTAAAGTTGTCAGGTTTATTATTTTTTTTCTCTATTTGATCTTTATGAATAGTAAGAATAAAGAGGCAAGGACCCCTGGGCCATCTGATGATACTGTTTTGGCACGGATGACGACCTCTGCACCCACCTTGGAGATTGAAAATTCTCCAAATGTTGATGACCCATGCGAGAAAGAGGATATCCCTGTTACAATGGGACCAATTTCCTTTGACCCAGATGTTTCTGTGCCTGTTTCCCTATCAAAAAGAAGGAACAAAAAATAGTTCAAACTTTGGAGCCTTAAAGAATTAACAAAAGAAAATATAGACCTGACTCAACCTTGGTTCACTTTGATTCCCTTGTTGGAAAATCAAACTGGTCAAGGTTTTTGATTTTACAAGCCAACCAAGAAATATCCTTATAAAATTGGAAAATTACTTGTTGAACCGATGCCCATCACAAGAGATGAGCATAAGACAGATTGAAAAATGGGATTGGTTGGTTGAAACAACGACCAGAATCCAATCAGAAAATTATCAAAATATTAAAATCATAGAGAACATGAATATAAGCGTTATAAGGCATTATACCATGGACAGTGTACAAGGCACAGTGATATTACCAAATCTAGAAGAAGAAATACAAAACAAATCAATGTTTCTGGATTCATTACAGAAAAGATACAGCAGTGTTGAAGACTGCGAACTATATGAGGTCCCAAGCAGGAAAGACAAAAATAAATCTATCAGAATAGCAGAAATAAAGTTCAGTGGCCAAACCTTGCACTTGAAAATTAAAATACGGGGATTAAACAGGGAACTAAGACCTTATGTTCCCAAACCCACGCAATGCAAGAACTGTTGCAGCTATGGCCATACAGCCATTAAATGCAGAAACTTTTCTAGATGTGCTTATTGCAGTTCGGAAAACATAAAACACGCTGGAACTGTGGTCAACCAAAATGCTTAAATTGTGGCCTAGAACACCATGCCCGTTCTAAAACATGTGCATTATATATTTACCATACTGAACTTAAATTACTACAAGAACGAACTGGAATGTCGATCAGGGAAGCAAAGTTAGAACTAAAAGTGAGAGGATTGAATGACCCAGCTAAGAAATTAGGTATGCAGGTACTTCAAAATCAAACAATACCCAAACTGAAGTGAATGACAATAAAAATAAAGAAATATCACTAAAAAAAATACATGATCAAATGAACTCCTCTATGGAGATTTCATACAACAATGACAGTATCACAGTGGACAATAGAGTTACCTCCTTACCAGAAACAGATACGAATATTGACATGGAGAAAGACGAAGAAGGATTAAAATCACAAGAATGTGACAAAACGGATAACACAATCGGAAGAGGCAACTAGATAAGACCCCACCTAATTCCACCAAACAAAGCTGTAAAAAGATAAATTACCCACCAGTCTCACCAAAAGGTAAAGTTCAGAAACAGAACACTAAATTAAATATTCCACTGTCTCCCACAGTAACAATAATACCTCTAGGAGCAGAATCACAAAATTCAGATGAAATGGAAAACCAAAATATAGATAACTACGATGAAAGCAAAGAAATTCACCCATCACCAATTATAGGCACCACAAGAAAAACCAAGAAGGAACAACAAACTAATGAACATGAAGATACACGTGGTTGTAGTAAATGCTTTGTAGCAATGTGCCACAAAAATAAAACTATAACTAATGAAAGCCTAACCAACACCATAAGAAATTTCATGAGGTATAGGAATAAGGAGAAGGTTGTATGTGTATTGAGCATTTAGAATATTACAAAGAAAAACATATCATTGTTGTAGATAATATTCTGAAAAAAATCAAAATGGAAAAATTAAATCAAGATAGTAAAATCGAAAGTCAGATTAAAACAAAAATGAATCAAGACCACAAAAATACAAATTAACTTATAACAAATGAAAATAAAATCAACCTAAATAATTTAAGAGTAATTTAACCACTCTCATGTTACACCATTCAATTATTATATAATTCAATGGAATATAAATGGATTATTAACGAGAATGCACTTAGGAGAAGTCCAAAGACTTATATGTGAATACGAACCAATGATTATATGTATACAGCACGTTGGAAAATTTGTTCCAAATATAGGTAAATATCTACTAGCCACAACATCAAAGGAAAATTGAAATAATTTAGGAACAGCAATATATGTCCATAATAAAATGATATACGACAAAGTAGATATAGATTACACTGAATTACAAATTTCAGCAATAACAGTGAAAATAGAAAATAATGTATTTGATATTATTAACTTATACAACCAGCCTAATAAAAAGTATGATTTAAACATATTACAGAAAAAAATAAAAGATTTTAAGAATCCCAATGCACATAATCCAATATGGGACTATAACTGTATTACACCAGATAAAGATGGAGAAAAAATAGAAAACTTGATGAACACTAATAATCTCTGTTGTCTGAATGACAACGAAGTAAACACGTATTGCTCGAAAACCCCTGGAACATTTTCCTCAATAGATGTCACTCTTTGTTCAACTAATATAGTTGACAAACTGGATTGGAATACTTGTGATGATTCCTACTCAAGTGATCATTTTCCCATAATAATACTCTCCACGTTATAACATGCAAAAAGCAGATTAGGACATTTTTAACTTGCATACCAGAAATATACCGCCATATGATTATTTGAGAAATCACAATGAGACAAACGAATTCTTTGTATCTTTCATTAAAAAGGCAGCAGACAAAGCTGTTCCTCATTCATAACCTCATAATAAAAAACATCAAGTTCCCTGGTGGTCAGATGATCTATCTGCATTAGTACGAAAAAAAACTCTCCAGCAAGAAGGTTAGATACTCTAAACAGAAGATTCAATAAAATCAAAACCATTCTTGGACGAAAATATATTAAAATGACAATTGTTCTATTAGAAATAGATGCATTAAAACCATTATATAATAAAACATCAGCGAAATTTAGAAAGGAAGTCATACAAGGTAAAATAATGTCTTGGAGGTCCTATGTATCAGAAACAACAAGCGAAACATCCATTCAAAAAGTATGGGAAAAATTCCGAAAAATAAGTGGAACAAACATTAGACCACCCAGAGAAGCTATATTAGATAATGGCAAAAAAAATTTTAGATCCCTTCGAAATTAGTAACATACTTGGGGAAAGTTTTGCCAAAATAAGTAGTGGCCAAAATTTGGACAAACATTTCCAAAAAATAAAGAAAAAGTAGAATCTATAATAATTTTGAAACAAAGGAAGATTTATTATAATATATATCTTCCTTTGTTTCAAAATTATTATAGATTCTACTTTTTCTTTATTTTTTGGAAATGTTTGTCCAAATTTTGGCCACTACTTATTTTGGCAAAACTTTCCCCAAGTATGTTACTAATTTCGAAGGGATCTAAAATTTTTTTGCCATTATCTAATATAGCTTGTCTGGAATATGCTCTCTTGAACAGCAATAAATCTGCTCCTGGAGGTGATGATATTTGCTTTGAAATGATTTGCCACCTAGCACCTTTGGCAAAATCATACTTATTAAAACTTTGCAATCATTAATGACTCAGAAACTTGTTTCCAGGTGAATGGCGAAATGCCATAATAATTCCTATACCGAAATGCCATAACAATTCCTATAGACCAGTCTCTCTAACAAGTTGTTGAAGCACATGGTAAATGCACGACTTACATGGCACATAGGTGAAAATAAAATTTTCACTCCTTCCCAGTTTGGCTCACAACGTAATCGATCTACATTAGATTCTCTTATCTAATTTGGAAGACCACATACGTAGAGTATTTGAAAGAAAGCAAATTACAGTAGCTGTCTTTTTTGACATCCAAAAGGCATATGGCACTACATGGAGGTATGCAATATTAAAAACATTAAATAATAATAACATACGCAGCCATCTTCCTAAGTTTTTTAAAAACTTTCTGACTGATCACACTTACCAGATGAGAATAGATAATGTTTATTCCAAGGCATTTCCACTTGAAAATGGAGTTCCACATGGGAGTGTCTTTAGTGGTACTCTGTCTTCATTAGCAATTAATGATATCAGTAACATACTGCCGGTCGGAATTGAAGTTAACCTGTATATGAATAATTTTGCCATATAATATACAGCATAACGTATAAAGCTTGCAGAACGAATGGTCAATAAAACCATCATAAAAATAGATGAATGGACCTTATCTGTAGGCTTTAGGTTAAAAAACTCGAGCTGACATGTTTTATAAAAATAAAAATTGGAAAAAAGGTGAAGAAATAGAATTGAAAATCAGAAACCATAATATACCAATTAACCAAACTGCAAAATTTTTGGGATTAGTATTTGATGCACACCTGAATTGGAAAGCCCATATAACGTACATAAAATCAAAATGCGAAAGAGCGCTAAGTCTGATTAAAAAACTATCACACACAAATTGGGGAGCTGATAGACACTCTTACCATACTGTATAAAGCAAAAGTTATCAATCATTGACTACGGAACTGAAATATATGGTTCAGCGTCAGAAGCAGCACTAAAAATATTAGATCCAATTCACAATGAAGGACTAGGAATATGCACAGGAGCATTTAGATCCTCACCAGTCTCCTCAGTACAAGTCGAATGCAGCAAACTGCCACTGTTCCTCCATAGAGAGTTGATAACAATGAAAAGTGCATTAAGAATCAAGACAAGTGGTTCACCAGCAAAAAATCTATTTGATCTGAGGGATATATTTATAAACATTCATCCACCTCCTTTCCCAGTTAGAGCTAATAGATTGTTTGAGTCACTGAACATAGATATACAAGTACCTTCAACAGTGAAGTTACCACCCCATTGGACGATGAATAAAGTAAGGACTTGCACATAGTTGAAATACTTATCAAAAAGTTTTTCATATATCCCAGAACACCATAGACAAAAAAACCATAGATCATATGAGACAAAAACATTCACATTGCGCGATTTATACAGATGGGTCTAAATCACAATATGGAGTAGGATATGCAGCTATATCCCAGAACAAGTCACCCCTCGAGTAGGACGCCTTGACGAGGTGAGGGGCTAAGGGACCCTGGCCTTTGGGCCCGGGTCCTGACGAATCATCCTACATAGTTTTTGGTTTAAATGGCGTGGACATTTCCACATTCGCTAAATTTTACTGCTTAGGTGAGTCTGAGAAGGGATCGTTTTTTGGAAGGGGTTCGCATTCGAAGCTAATTGTGGGAGTTGTGGTGGTTGAGTCGCCACCGAGATAGTTTGGACCTAAGAGATGGTGATGGGATTTTTCCCACTGCTTTCTTGAGGGCGGAACCATCTCTGGGGATCAGCCCATCGGAATCCAGGGGCTGGTTTTGGAGGTGGGACTCCTGGCTTTTGTCCGGAAGCCCACGAGTACGGTTGGAGTGGGGAGTCAGTCCCCATTAGTGGGGCAGAACTCCCAGCAGGTGGATTGGCTTATACCTGGGCCACTGCAAGCGTACTGGTGCTATCCTGAAAGGGTAGGGTATGGGGTGGACTGTTGGGAGTCAACTCTCACTTGTGCCATTGGTGGAGAATGCGAATACCTGACTGATCTACGATACTTTCTTGATATGACCAAGCAGTTTCGGGTGGGTGGATGAACCAGTTTGTGTGTGGTGGTCTGATGTGTGCATGCTTGGCATCTTGGGGTCTCTTCGTGGGCTTTGGGAGTGTGTTGGGGTGGGGAAGCTGAGCAGTAGAGCTGCCCAGTTTGTCCTTTTTGATATGCTGTTGGGGTCTGTGCGGGGGCTCTTGGGTGTCGGGTGTGCACTTTTTGGACCTTTGCATGTGGACTGGTTTAAACTTATGGATTTGGCTTTTAGTTCTCCCTCCCCTGGATCCGACGACTTAACGGCACTGGCAACGACTTCTGGTATGAACATGGATATGGGCTTGGCTGTTGGACAGAACCAAACACTGAGACACCAGGGTGTTAATAAATCTGGTGGATTTGATTCAAATAATAGGGTCCTTTATTGCACTAATGTAAACTTATCATTAGATTACGAATGTTTATACAGTGTAGTGAAGCAATTCGGCAAAGTGGAAAGAATTAAATTAATTCTAGAAAAGATGAGCAGTCATTTTGTGCTTTTATCAAATTTTCCTCTCCCTTGAAGCTAGTGAGGCACAACAAAGACTCCATGGCCACATTCTAAATGACTCAGTTGTCAGCACGAAAGTGTTTTCAGTGAAAAACTTGAATGATGAGCCATTTGACTTTGTTCCAAAGGCTGAAGAACATGGACCAGTCCCATGTACCAGAGCTCTTCCTCCCCCTTTATGGCATGTTGCTATCTACAAGGAGGGAGGGAAAAATTTGATAAAGCTGCTGACTGCATTGAGAGCAAGGTTGGTTCCATTCCCATTGGAAATTTGAAACAGTATGAAAGAACCTTCTAATAAAAGCTGGAAATGAGACTCAAGCAGTTCTGTTAGCTAACTTTAAACCTCCTGAAAGTGGAAATATTGAATCTATTTCATCTCACAGATTTTTAATACACTGAAAGGAGTAGTTTACTCAAAAGATTTGCATGTTTTTAAAGAGGAAGAGATTCTCCATCGATGCCCTCCTTGTGTATCTCATGTAAAAAAAACTGGGTGGTGATGCAGCTATCCTTTTAACCTTCTCCTCCATTACCTACCTGATACCATCATTGTTGGCCATGAGAGGATGCAGGTTAAAAATATAAAAGAAGTCCTAGACAGTGTCGCAAATGCTTTGAATATGGCCACATTCAAAACTCTTCCGATAACAATAAAAGATGTCCTGTGTGCTCTGCAGAGCACGATAATTTTGATGATTGCAAAGCAGCCCGATACTGTTATCTTTGCAAGGGTGATCACACACCAAACTCTAGGGCTTGTCCCAGATATAAATTTGAACAAGAAGTGTTGGCAGTGGCAGATAATGAACATATTAGCATTAGTGAAGCAAAGCGCACGGTAATGGGGGCAAACAAAAGTGCCAACACTACGTATGCTTCTGTAATAAAACTTATGAAAACTTCCAACAATGTAAGGCCACCAATAACTGTGTCTGATGGAAGATATCACAAAACTGGTATTTCTCGAACCATAAATAATAATGAAAATCTCCAAACTGGTGAGAAACTTTCGTCGGCAAGTGCTTTGAAGTCCAATAGCAAAAATTGTACTTCCAGAAGCACAGAAAATTTATCTTCCACCACATCCACAGCTGTCGATTCATCTCCAAAAATAAGGGTGCCAAAATCAGCCAATAATTCAGGAAAATATTCTGAAAATACTTCAAACCAAAATAAGCTAAAGGAACAATCCCAATTAGATAGAGCTAGTTCAGAGCCATCAATCTCTTACAGCCACAAACAAAAATAATAATAAAACTACGGTTGCAACTACCAAGAAACGCACAAGAAATAGTTCCCCAAATAATGATAATTTTATAATAAAAACTTCAAATGGGTTCAGTATTTTGGAAGACATCTCTCCTCCTAGAAAGGTGGTTCCAAAAGTAGTTTCAGAACAAAAACATCTGAGTTCAATTCAGTCTTGTCGCCCTAAGACAAATAGGATTAGTGGTGCACAGAACCACAGCAATAATTCTGAACATCAGGTTCATAATAAAAAATATGAAGATCAACCAAAGACCCTGAACACCAATTCAGATGAAAAGGGATTAAGAAAACAATCTCTTATAAAGGAGAATTTCCCACTCCACCCTAGGAACAGTACTTCCCCTCCAAGGAGTGGGAAGTAGCACATTTAACCACCACAGCATTCTTGCTCGATATTCTTCAGTGGAACTGTAAAGGTCTCAGGGCCCGTACAGAAGACCTTAAAGTTTTAATACATGAATTTAATCCAGGGATTATATGCCTACAGGAAACAATGTTAGGCAACTCTGTTTATAATCCTGGACTAAATTATTCAATATTTAAATCATATCCCCAATTGGTGATCGTGCCCATGGAGGTGCTGCAATTATTATTAATAAATCTCTACAGCACTCCACAATACAATTAAATACAACATTGCAAGCTGTCGCTGTTTCAGTCATTTTGGAAAAAGAGGATAACAATCTGCTCCTTATACCTTCCACCAGACCTTGATTTTAACATTGGAGATATTCAGTCGTTAATTGACCAACTTCCAGCTCCTTTACTTCTGCTAGGTGATTTTAATGCCCTCAACCCCTTTGGGGAAGTCTGTTTTAGATAGTAAAGGGAAATTAATCGAAGACCTTATTGACAGGAATGATGTTAGCCTGTATAATAATGGGTCAATGACATTCCACAACATTCACGATAATCATTTCTCTGCACTGGACCTTAGTATTTCTTCAACTAGTATCCACCTTGATTTTAATCGGTCTGTTAATGAAGATTTAAATGGAAGTGATCACTACCCGATCCATTTGAAATATGCTCTGAATGCTCCATCAGAAGTTTTACCTAAGTGGAAGGTAGAGGACGCAGACTGGGATAAATTTAGTAAGGGTGTCAATCTAGATAGGAGTTTGAGTCCTTTCATTCTCATCTAGATGCCTATGATTACTTTATTGAATCTACTTTGAAGAGTGCTGAAAGCTCGATTCCAAAAACAAAAGGCAAACCTCGTAGACCTGCAGTTCCCTGGTGGAATAAGACATGTGGTATTCTGAGAAAAGTGACTAGGAAATGCTACAGACGTTACAAAACTAGTGGCTCCCCTCAGTCTAAATTAATCTACAAACGTGTTTTTAGCCAAGCAGCGACGCTTTTATAAGAAAGCCAAAAGAGAATGTTGCCTTTACTATATTAATGGAATAAACTCCAAGACCCCACTAAGAGTGGTGTGGCGCAAAATAAGGAAACTGAGTGGAAAATTTGTAGCGTCACCATTGCCCTCATTAAAAATAAATGACACTCTAATCACAGAGCCCGCTGAAGTTGCCAATGAGCTAGGAAAACACTTTTCTAAAGTTTCCAGCCCTAACAATTATTCTCCAGAATTTCAAAGAATTAGGAATTCTGAATGTGTCTGAAGTTTGATTTGGGGAAAATCTGAACCATACAACTACAAATTTTCCCTAAGAGAACTTCGTGAGGCGCTCTCCTCAACTGAATCCACAGCTCCAGGTGAGGATACAATCATATATGAAATGCTGAAACACCTCCCAGATGATGCAAAAAATATTTACTGAAGATTATAAACAAAATATGGGAAACTGGAATTTTACCCAAGGACTGGAAAATATCCATAATTGTCCCTGTTAAAAAGCCTAATAAAGATGCTTCCCAAGCCACCAGCTATAGACCAGTAGCTCTTACCAGCTGTGTATGTAAGCTGATGGAGAAAATGATAAATACTAGACTGGTTTGGCACCTGGAGACCAAAGGATTACTATCGCCATTTCAATTTGGTTTCAGAAAAACCGCTCCACCCTTGATCCTTTGCTGAGGCTGACCAACCAAATCCAGCAAGGATTCGCCAAAAAGTGTCAGACCATTGGCATATTTTTTGACTTGGAGAAAGCATATGACACTACCTGGAGAATTGGCATCATGAAACAATTGCACAAGATGGGCATATGTGGAAGAATGGTCAGGTTTATATATTCCTTTTTATCAGACAGACTTTTTAAGGTAAGAGTGGGAAACTCCTTCTCCCAACCTTTTATGCAGGAGGGAAGGAGTTCCCCAAGGAAGCGTTTTAAGTGTAACACTTTTTCAGTGGCAATAAATAGTGTGATTGAAAAAATCTCGCCCCTGTTAAATGCTCGCTTTTTGTCGATGACCTTGCAATATACTGCACAGGATATGATTCCTTGTCTGTATGTAAACATTTGCAAAGGTCTATTAATGCTATTACTAAGTGGGCTGATGAGAATGGTTTCAAATTCTCCTCTTCCAAAACAGTTGCAGTAAGATTCACCAGGTGCCGGCGTGTGGAAGAGGTTCCCACACTTAGTTTAAAAGGGTCCATCCTTCCTTACGAGAGTGAAGTTAAATTTCTGGGGATGACTATTGACCATAAATTAACATGGGCTAGCCACATAAATGCCCTAAAGTTTAATGTTAAACAATCTATGAATATTTTAAAGGTTGTTTGTGGATTTAGTTGGGGGGCTGATAAGAAATCCCTTCTGAGGCTATATGACTCTCTGTGTCGATCTAAGCTAGACTATGGCTATCAGATTTATTCCTCAGCCTGTAAAACCAAGCTAAAGGAACTGGATGTTGTACACAACATGGGGTTGAGAATATGCTCAGGGCTTTTAGAACTTCGCCTGTTGAAAGCATTTATGTCGACACAGATCATTTACCCCTTGATCTAAGAAGGCAAGAGCTAGGGTTGCGATACATGGCTAGAATGAAAAGTGCTCCCAAAATCCCTCCTTTCAAGCACTAAAGGAACAGACTCGAAGTTTTTCTGGTACAAGAGCTTCTAAACCATTCCAAATTCGACTGAATGAGGATGTTAGGAATAATCACCTTAAATCCCAGAAAGTCCTGGAAGTAGAATATCCTGTAAATCCTCCATGGCTTATCCCAGAAGCATCAATATGTAAGAAACTGTTTAACAAAAAGGACTGCACTGTAGAAGAGATTAGGGAAAATTCTTAGAGCACGATGTTACCCATACTAATTTTACAAAAATTTATACAGATGGATCTAAGTCAGATAGTGGTGTTGGTTGCGCTGTTATCCTTGGTGATACAGCGTACACAGCTAAATTACCTGACTCTGCATCAATATTTACTGCCGAATTAACAGCCGTAGTGTCTGCCCTAGATTTAGTTTTTCAAAGTAGTGACTCTAATTTTGTCATATACTCAGACTCTAGAAGCACCTTAGAAGCTATTAAAAAATTTAATAGCTTTCATCCATTAATTCAAAAAGTTCAGGAGTGGCTTTTTCGTATATATTGTCGACGTAAATCAGTCTCTTTCTGTTGGGTCCCTTCTAACGTGGGGATTCATGAAACGAGATGGCAGACAGGGAAGCGAAAGCTGCTAGTATTTTATCAGAAACCTCTTTTAGAAAAAGTGCCTCATACAGATCTAAAAGGTCCCATTAGATCTTATGTTTTAAGTAAATGGCAAGAAAGGTGGACTTCTCCCTTCTTGCCAATAATAAGAAATTTAGAAATATTAGGGATAATGTACTACCGTGGTCTTCGTCATTCCAGCTTGACAGACGAACAGAGGTTATTTTAACGAGATTAAGGATTGGGCACACTCGTCTAACCCATCAGTTTATTTTTGAAGGAAGCAGCCCTCCAGAGTGTGCTTACTGTGACGAGACACTAACAGTGGACACAGGTCTGCCCCAGATATTTTAACCAAAGAGAGAGATATTTTCAGGGGAAATCCCTGTCTGATATTTTGGGAGATGAAGCAGATATTTCTGTTATCATCTCTTTTTTAAAGTGTATTAAAATTTTTAACGATATTTAATTTTATTTAATAATTTATTACATCACGTAGAATTTTAATGACATTAATTTTTTTTATGTATATAGCACATCATTCATTAAACTTCATACCCTTATTTATTGGTCACATCACTTCATTTTATTTATTAATCATTTCCTTCATGAATTCATAACTTTAACATAATTTATTTTCTTTCCATTACGGCGCTGAATGGCCTTGTTGGCCCCAGTGCCTGGGCTTTTGCCCTAAATATCATACATCCATCCATCCATCCAGAACAAGTCATATCAGTTATCTTTTCCTAGTAATGCCTCAGTTTTCACAGCAGAGTTGTGTGCAATCGCAGTAGCCATAAAAATTAAAAACAAGTATCATTCAATAATTTTGTTATTTTTAGCGACTCGAGAAGCGCCATAGAAGCCGTTCAAGGTTACAACTCAAAAAATAATATTGTACAGGAAATTAAACATGAACTCCAAAAATTGTATTATCATGGAAAAAAATATTGAAATATGTTGGATCCCTGCCCATGTAGGGATTAAAGGAAATGAAGAAGCTGATAAAGCAGCTAAAGAAGCAGTCCACATGGCAAGAGGAAATATAAAAATCCCAATTAGTGATTACATAAGAGATAGAAAAACAATCATTGTAAATAAATTGCAAAATATATGGAACGAGAAACCTATAAATAATAAATTGAAGCAGATGAAATCCAGTGTTGAAAAATGGAGCTCATCATGTCAGAGAGAGAGAGAGAGAGAGAGAGAGAGACACACACACACACACACACACACACACACACACACACACACACACACACACACACACAAGTAATTCTGACGCATCTGCGACTAGGCCACTCTTGTTTGACACATGAGCACTTGATGAACAGTCCACATGGCCCTCCTTCCGAATGTCCAGAATGCAAAGTGTTGATAACAGTCAAACATGTGTTGTGTGACTGTCCAAAATACAATCAACAGCGAGTATCAACCTTTGGAAAGAAATCGACGGAGGAAATTTTGTCGAAATCTTATACATTTTCAGTCATCCCAATTTTAACATTCATGAAGAAGTGTTACTTAATAGACAAAATATAAAACCAAGCAAATAGTGAAAATACAGTGTGAGAACCATTTTTTCTAATTCTCTTTGAACAGAGCCTGCTCTCCCAAAACTACGACTCGGTGATTGTAAGTTCACGCTTCACAATTAATTTGATCTGGGAAATACATTTTCAAGTCGAGAACCAAAACTCCTTAAAGTCTTACCTGCATATATGGGCTTGCCTTGAAGTAGGAGGTACATAGGCTTTCGACGACAATGTTTCTCGTCGAAGAATCGCCGGGCGTCTCGGTAATTGCAAAACTCCCGGAAATCCTTGTTAACAGAATAGTTCATTCAGTAGGATCATTAGATTTTAAGTTGAAATTTGATTCAGGTCTTGAGGATGAGGGAAGGATCCCCTATAGCCACTTGAGCCGGCTTCTACTTGAAGACCTTGAGGTTCACATCCGACCTCCATTCATCTCTAGCTTAGTGAATTGCTGGATGAGAAGTAAAAGACGAGGAGGCGAGGCTCCCCTTTGGCGCGAGAAAGCCTCAACGCATGCGTCGTGATGTCCTTTATATTAACTTAATATGCATTGCAAAATAAAGACCTTATTTCTTTGATTTCGACTTGTTTATTAATACTTGTATGACAATTTGAAGTCAGAAAATAAATTAAATATTTAATGCATTAATATGTAAATGAAAATTTAAGTAAATGATTTAAAATTTCTCACAAAAGAAGCCCGTAGGGCGTTTAATGAATAAAAAAGATGTATCTGTTCTGAATTTTGATTTTTAATTTTTTTTAAAATCTTATTTTATTCTTTTTAATCGTAAATTTTTTTGGTATGTATGGAAACGAGCAAATGTATTTATCGTATGCATGTCTCTCATCGAAAAAGCATGTTCATTATACAGTTTTTTCTTTTAAACTTCATTTTCATTTATTCATCATTATGCGAATGACCTATTTGGTCCCAGTTCTAGGCCTATGGCCTAGACCTGGCATTTCATCCTAATCCTTAGTGCCAGCCCTGTTAGAGCTGATTGTCAGCTCAGTGGTCTGGTTAAGCTATCTTATTAATATAATAATAATAACTTGTTGGTGGGTACGCTTGTATAAAAGGGAACGAACTGGCTGATAGTAAAGCAAAGGATGCTGCAAGATGTGATTTCTTAACTAATAAGGTGCCACATTGGGATATGCGTCCAGTTATCAGACGATACATTTGTAAGAAATGGCAGCAGAGGTGAACTTCCCCCATTCTATCCACAAATAGGAGGTACAGAAATATTAGAAAAAGTAATGATTTTTGGGATTCGGGATTTAATTATAACAGAAGATTTGAGATCATTCTAACACAGCTTAGGATGGGCCATACCCACTTCACCCATAGTTATAATTTAGAGGGAGCCAGTGCCCCAGTTTGTGCTCACTGTGGTGGTCAGCTGTCCGTTGAGCACATGCTGGTGCACTGTCCTAAATATATTCGCCTTAGGGCAAAGTGCTTATTAGTGGGGAAGGCTGTTTTAGAAATTTTCAATGATGACGTTGAAGTAGATAACCTTATGGGTAATCTGAGAGAATCTGATCTTTTTAATGAGATATAATTTAGTATATTTATTAAAGATCTGTCACATTTATTTTATATATTAAGTATATATTTTAAATATAAAATTTTTATATGTTTATTTTTTATGGTTTTTATCTAATAACATTCTTCATTTTTTACGTTCATATTTTGACACTGAATTTTACCAGTACAGTATGTTATCATTCACCTTTTCATTATCAATCACATCATTAATTTAGATATTCATCTTCATTGCTGCGCTGAATAATCCTGATGGGTTCCTGCGCTTGGTCTTCAAGACCTAAATTTCATAATCAGTCAATCAATCAAACCTCCCTACGACTTCTGGCAAGGCAATGGACTATCCTCAGGAAATCTCAATTAATGAACAACAAGGTGGTATCAAAACTTTAATACCATATAAACACCCAGAAAAACTAAATATCGTCTTGACCCAACCTTGACTCACTTCGACTCCCTCTTTGGGAGTGGAAGTTGGTCGAGGTTTCTAACCTTGGAAACAGACCAAAGAGTATCAGCGCTCAAGTTGGAAAATTATTTGTTGTGCAGACACTCTACGACTGAAATGTCGTTTAGACAGGTAAAAGAAAAGACGTGGCTTATAGAAGCCACAACAAAAAGTCAGTCCGAAGATTATGTATCGATAAAAAGTATAGATAACATAAAGATAAAAATAAAAAAAAACATGATTCTATGAATAGTATTCAGGGTACCATTGTACCTCCTGAGAATAATAACGAGCCAGTTGTAAAGAATATACTATTAGACTCACGTAAACAGAGATACCCAAAATTACAGGATTGTGAACTATATGATCTACCAAGTAAGCAGATGAATAAACAAATATTAAAAATCGCAAAAATAAAATTTGAAGGTCAAGATCTACAAAAATAAAAATTTTGGCTAGACAAGAGATTTGTAGTAAATATATGGGCATGCAAGAAAATATTGTCGAAATGAACCTGTGTGCGCGTATTGTGATCTGAAGAACATGCCACACAATGGAAGTGCAGTGAACCAAAGTGTATAAATTTATGAGCAAGACCATCCAAGGTCCAAAGAATGTATTAGTATATATACAATATAGATTTTAAAATATTACAAGAAAGAACTGAGATGTGTGTAAAAGAAGCTAAATTAGAATTGAAAGTGAGAGGAATTCAAGATCCGTCTAAGAAACATACATATTCTTCAATAACAAGAACCAGTAATGAAACAAAAACGCATACAGACAGAAGTAACGGAGCACGGAGATATAAATCTCAAGAAGAAATTAACACTTTAGAAAAAGAAAAACTTAAATGGTAAAGAATAAACAGGTACAAAAGATATGGATAATATTGTATCAAACTCACTTGAAATATTAATGCAAATTGGAGCACAAGAGGATATATTACAGTAGTAAAGAAATAGAGAGGAAAGTTGTGATGGACCGGAAGTTAAAGATAAAAAAAGCGAACTTTAGGGAGAACACCACCCAAAACGAAGAAACCAACTATTATTAGAGAAACATCGGTTAAACCAAAGACAGAGGATATGAAGAAAGAACAAAAACAAAAACAAGCTAAGAATATACCTTTATCTCCTAAAATAATAGAATGCAGATATCCAAAACACTGAAGAAGTGGAAGAGAACCATACCATAGATAAGAATGATTATGTCAAGGGAGAAGGGATTACTGCACCACCAATAATTGGTATAACAAGAATAAATGGACAAGAAACGTACATGATAACACGTGGATGCAATGATTTTTTCGTTGAATTGTGCAATAATAACAAAAAGATAACAAAACATGGTTTAACAAACATTATGAGAAATTTTATGAAATACAGAAAAAAAGGAACCACTGATTTAAGAATCCTCATAAGGAAATAGCTTATTTAAAATAATATTTATAGTCTCTCCCACAGGAACGTTTGTAAACAGAGATTCGACATCAAAACTTCCCATGCCTAAATCAGAATCCTGTTTTATGATTCCTCTTTGAAGCTCACTGAATGCTTCAGTGTATAAGAGCTCTTCGTCAGCGGTTCAAGTAATGGAACGAGAAATTTAGCGAGTCCGTGGTTGGGGGTAATCTTAGAGCAGTGATTCTCAAACTGGGTGCCGTGGCGCTCTGGGGTGCCACAGACAGTGACTAAGGGTGCCATAAGATTTTCATGAATTTTATCTTGGATAGATAATCTCAATGAACATTTGTAAAAAAAAAAGTTTGCAGAAGTCTTCATATAATTATCAGTGTGTCTACTCTAATTATTTTTCTCATTCTTGTGATGTGCTCTGTGTTTGTACAGTATATTTCTGCATGAATGGTGTGCTGATTTTGGTTTGAGAATAGATAATAATTTTATTCATTAAATAAGAAGTTAATTCATGTGATACAGTGGGATGGTGAAGAAGGGGTGCCACGGTAAAGGATTACATTAGTTAGTGTGCCATCACTAAACAAAGATTGAGAACCACTGTCTTAGAGGAAAGAATGGGTCTTAAAGGGATCCCTTCTCTATGTATTTTCGGTAAACCATAAATAACTCCATATGAGGATCCTGTAACAAAGATTTTGATAGGCATTTTCATCTTTTATCCTGTTTATGGTTTATCGAAAATAGGAATTGTGTTTTCATGGTGTCATCGTGTTTTTTTTTATTCGAAATATAAATAAGGAGAGAAAAAATAAATTTTGTATATAGTTTTTATCTTATGTATACAGTTTATTATTTTAACCGCTTTTTCAGCCTTGAAAATGCATCAAGCGATGTGAAACGTCGGTTTTTGAATAGATGCGATATGAACAGAAGACCTTTCCATGAACACCTGATCGTGTGTGTGTATATATATATATGATATATATATATATATATATATATATATATATATATATATATATTATATATATATATATGATTAGTTAAAGTTAAAATAAATGTCACTTTACTTCATTACACTAAAAGGGTAATGACATTTATAATTTGTCTAACTCCATTCTGTATGTAATTAATTTTCAAGGAAGAGCGAATTCGATATTAATGTGTTATATACGTTTTTTGTATTTTAAGTATAAAAAGTCATGTGTGAAGTTGTGACACACACACACACACACACACACAAACCACTCTGGATAAGCAATGCAGAGAATGGAAAAGGAATGTAAATAACGTGAAGTAAGTCATGGCTAATGAAGTCCAAAGAGAAACCATCGAATCCCACTGATTACATCGACGCCCTAATCAAGGAAATGTCCCCAACAGAAATTGCCTCTCGATTATTCATTCAGTCTCGACCACCTTCAAGGTAGTCACTTGCCTTCGGTATAATAGGACTTGGATTGCCTCAAATCACCATTTCATACTTTGTCATGTATTATATCATATTATTGAAGGGATCTCTATTTAGCTGCACTAAGCGTTTTGTTTTGATTTTTTAAGTTATTTTCTTAGTTCGTGATGGTGTGGTATATATAATCCGGTTATTTATTTCTTATACTAATCTTCCACCGAGTGGGCTAGTGCACCGAGTGGGCTAGTGCCGTTAGTGCATATCACATGGTTCTCTGTAGGTATTACTAAAGGGTGTTTGTAGTATCCGTTCGGCCCCTCGTTGCAACCACATTTTAGCCTTTTACTTTACTTCCATTCTGTCATTTTTCTTCAGTCTTGCTGTCCGACCTCTCTAATTATTACCTCTTAGTGCAACTGTGAGGTTTTCACCAAGTTCTTCATTTAAATCTTTGTGCTTCATCGCATTTATTTTATGGATCTCCAATTCCCTCCTTTCACTGTCTTAAGCACTGAACTGCCGAAAGTGCTACTGTGCTTGGCTCTGCACCCTCAGTCTTAGAAAATCACTCAGTTAACTAAACAGGTTAGATATGTTGAAGCATGACTTTCGTCTCCTAAAGGCTATCTTGCCAGTAGATATTCTGACATGTATTGTGTGAATGTCCAAAATATAACCTGCAGCGATTATCAAATTTTGGAAATCGATCAATAAAAGAAATTTTGTCGGAATCTTCAACATTTTCAGTAATACCCATTCTAATGTTCATGAGGAGCTGTGATTTAATTGATAAAATATAAAAAGTAAATAATAAAAATACGAAAACCTAATGAACTTTAAAACAACTAAATTTAAGATTTTACTTAAAAATTTTACGTTATTTTGAATTTTAATATACCTTTTTAGTGAGTATATATGGAAACATGAGTATAAATGAATTTATTGTGTGTGTGTACCAATATGAGAGTGTATGCCTTTGTGCAACTTAATTTCATTTTCATTCATTCATCACCATACCGAGTAACCTACTTGGTCCCAGTGCTAGGCTTCTAGCCTAGACCTGTCATTTCATCCAAATCCTTCGGACCAGTCCTATGAGAGTTGATAGTCAGCTCAGTGGTCTGGTTAAACTTTTTAAAAATAATAGTAGATATTTTGGATGCCACTGTCGATGGCGTCTGAGGGAAGTTTCATATATCCCAAAACTCCTTCCATCGATTAATGAATCGTGGAAGAAATATTTTTCTTGCTCTCATTTGCCCAAAGGGACCATTCCCTCTTCCCCCATGAACTCATGACGTCACCTTGGATGCCGAATGCCAAAGTGATATTAATCAAAGCTTGAGGTCCCCTTTCCACTCATGGTGGTAAAGATGCTGCACTGTAATTGGTTTAGTGAGGCTATGGCTCGACCAGAGGAGGGAATCAGTTGACAACCTTCATCTATTACTTCCCCCTCGACATGGGACCACCTTCACGTGGTGAGGGAACAAATTCCAGGGTTCGAGTCCAAGAGTCCCATATATCATTAAAAATTAATTTTGTTTAATTTTTGGAGAATTTTCCACGTGGTAAAATTTACTGGGCCTGATAAATAGGAAAAGGTATCATAGCTGGGACTGGGTTTATATCTGAAGCTAATTGTGGTAACTGTGGTAGGATAATAAACTACCCAGTAATGGTTGGACCTGAGAGATAGCAGATTGATAGCTCAAGGGTAGAACTGTTCTGCAGGAGTGGTCTGGTTCTGAGGATAGGACTCCCGGCGTGTGTCTGGTTTGCCCATAATATGATTTGGATGGGGGTGATTGTATTCTTGTAATACTCTCAGTCCCAACAAGCAGGTTTGGCTTACGCTTGGGCCACCGTAATTGTGTTGTGCATCCCCTGTGGGGTAGGGTAGGGGGTGGTCAATTGGGAGTCGGCTACTACTGGTGCCATTGGTGGTAGAATAAACTCCATGAAAGGCTGATGATATCTTTTTAAGGTTTTTGGGTTTACTTATTTTTTTTATAATTTGATCTTTATGAGTAGTAGCAATAAAGAATCGAGTATCCCTGAACCCTCTGATGATACCGTTTCGGAACAGATGAAGACTTCTGCAGCTTCCTTTGGCAACCTGAGTTTGGAAAAGGCTAGGAAACTTTGTAGTGTAATTACACTGGATCCTTATGCTCAAGCCCGGAGCAAAGGGAAATTGACTAGAAATTTGTGAAATAGGACTAGGTTCATTTGAAATCTCTTATGATTAGTATTTGACCTTTAATTTGGAAGATTCCAATTGTGATATTTTTAATGTGTTTAGAGACATTGTGAAGTGGTGTTGTGGCCGAGAGCCTAAGATATAATCTGAAGGTCGAGGAAAACTGACAGTAGAATCGGCTTCAACAAAAGAAAGTGAAAAATTAAAAGTGTTATTGCATCTTGGTTGAATTAAAGTACACTGCTCAGTACATGATTTTTGGAATCACACCTAGGGAATGATATTTGCACCCCAACTGATGATGTACTCAGAAGAGAGGCTTGTAGAAGAATTAAAAGATCAAGGTAAGATTAGAGTTGAAAGAATAAAGAAGATCAGTGGAACCTTAGTTCCACTTCCAAATTCAATTATTACCTTCAGTTCGAGCCACTCACCTAATGTAATAAAAGCAGCATGGTTATGTTTTGAGGTTAAGCTATATATCCCAAGACTGAGATGTTTTTATTGTCAAGAATTTGGACATATGTGACAATTGTCCATATTTTTTATACTAAAAACATGTGGGCCGAAGCTACAAGGCAAGCCTGCCACATTTGTTAGACGTACTGAACCAGAGCATGGTGTATGATATAAAGAAACAAGATGTATACATTG
>NC_089766.1:25194107-25241607 GCF_040412425.1 Macrobrachium rosenbergii | reverse complement strand
ATCCCGGATCCATCGCAGTAGCATTTTCTTCTTCGTTATGATTTAGATTTTTTACTTTAAATTTTCTCAACTGCCTTTTTTCTATTACTTCATTCATATTTATTTCAAGTCTTCTCTGTTTATTTTGTTAGTCCATTTTTCTTAATCTGAGTTCTGTATGACAATACATTTATCACATTTACTTTTATTGCATTTGGGAATTTCTAGTTTTCAGAAGGTGAATCTTTCTAGTAATAAACTTTCCATTGAGAGTCATAAAAATTGTTTGCACTTGTCATATTTCTCTCTAATGCTCAGTAGTTGGTAAAATGCAATGGCCTATGCATCATTCTAAAGGTATTTGAATATAGTTTTGCTTGGTGCAATAGTAATTATATATCTCTTTTTCTTCTTTTATAGCGAATATATATTATGTTTACGTGCCTGTTCCAAAAAGTGGCATATCTGCAGACTGCAGTAACGACAGGCCAATTTCTATTCTCCCTATGCTCTCCAAAGTTGCTGAAAAACATATTTGTAAGCCACTATATAAGTATGTAGAATCTAAAGGATTGTTAGCTGATAGTCAGTATGCATATAGAAAGCAGTTAGATACCTGTGATGCTCTTTTAGACTTGATATGCCATTGGCAAGAGAACCTTGATAAGGGTTTCGAGTGCAGAGTAATTTTAATAGGTTTTAATGCTGCTTTCGATTTAGTAAATCACAGGGCACTTATTTATAAACTTCAGAATCTTGGAGTTGGTGGATATGTTTTAGGATTAATTCAAGATTTCCTTACAGTTAGGCAGCAGCGAGTTGCTGTTGATGGGATCTTTAGTGAACCAAGACTTATTGTGTCTGGAGGTCCACAGGGTAGTGTTCTTGGTCCACTTATTTTTAGTGTATACAAATGATATGGTTGTTGGCCTGGAAAACAAGATTGTTCAGTATGCCGATGATGCAACACTTGTGGGTGTAGTAGTCTCCACTTATGAGAGATGAATCTGCCCTCAGCCTCGAATGGTGTAGTCGATGGGGTATGAGGCTGAACTCCAGTAAAACGAAAACACGATTGATTAGCAGATCTCATACAGATTTTCCACCCCATCCTCCCATTCAGGTGGATGGAACTTTGCTGAATGAGTCTGAAACTTTAACTATTCTAGATGCAACTTATGACTCATCTTACTTTAGAGAAACATCTAATGACAGTGTCAGCAAATGCCGGACAAAAGTTAGGTATTGTACGAAAGGCCTTATAAATTTGTAACAGTGATAAAATCAGTGCAACCTGTTTAGGTAATTTGTGCTTCCTTTACTAGAATACTGTTCTTCGATGTGGACGTCTGCTTCCGCCAGAGATAGGTTTCTGTTTCCTAATAGTAGCAGTTATAACTTGGACCATCGACGGATGGTCTTTTGTTTGTCACTTTTTCATAAGTTGTATTTTAATAGAGTTCTTTCAATTCACAATTGATTCCTGATCAGCACCAATATGCAGTAAATATGCATCACTGTTGAACTTCTCAGTTCCAGAGGTCCTTTATTCCTCACAGCATTGGACTATGGAACAGCCTCCCAGAGGATGTCGTACAATTGGAACTTGAAAAGTCCAAGTGAGGTTGCAATGCATAACTACCCTAATGCTATTCTCCTTGCATTTTAATACATTAATTTACTAATTTATTTTTTCATTTTGATAAGTGAGATCTCTTCTTTATGTATTTCCCTTTACCTTCTCCTACTTCCTAATGAGCACCATACTCTTTGGAAGCTTGAATTTCAAGTCAGTAGCCCCTGTGGGCTTGTTCCATATGAATAGGTTTCATCTTGTGATTAATAATAATAGTAGAGGAAGGAAGTAGACCCTCTTTCGAGAATGTTTTGTTGAAAAGGATGGCTGTGTTGTGCGAATTGATATTATATTAACCTTTTTCAATTTTTATTATAATTCGCTTTTCCTGCATGTTCATACTTCGGTGGATTTAAACAGCGTTGTATGGCAGAATTTTTTTTCTGATAAAGCAGGTACTGAAACCTGGTGTCGTAAATCCGTAGACTTTAGCAGTTCTAACGGGGTGTTTTTTTTTTTTTTTTTTTTTTTCACCAGCAAATGATTTCTGGGTGTTTTTGGTACAACTTCTGTAGTTTTTCTGTTGACATATTTCGACCAGCCCGTTGGTCATCTTATATACGATTGAGATGAATCTGGAGACACGGGGCGCGTATAGAGGTATTTATAGGTCGTGTGAGGCAGTGCTGCATTCTCATTGGCTGTTGGGAGGGATTATCTCCTTGAGCCAAGCCTTCTCTTGTACACCGACGGTTGTTTGCGCTCTTGCGTGCGAGTGCTAGAGTACGCGTGGGAAAGTGTGGTATTGGGAGGCTCGCTGCCCGCAGATGGATGCCCCTGATTGGTTCACTCACCAGGGGTGGCGGTGGGCGTTGCCCTTTGTGCCAATGTCGGGAGGAGGAAGGTCTCCTGTGTGGTATTGAGACTGGGCTTCTCTCTCTCTCCGGATGTGTAGGGCTTCTAGGAAGCAAAGGCAGTGATGGTCAGTTGTTTGATATATTATCTCTATGTTAGGGATAATGTCACTCCTTTTTATTCTCAGGTTATGGGCGGTCCTGGTGTGATTATAAATGGCACCCTTCTGGGCGTAGCAGGTAATCCTCTTGGAGAAGTGCATGGTAGTCTACCGATGTAAGAGCCAAGGCACTCTTGGACGGGGCAAATGTATCAGTAGACCATGCTGGTTTTCTTCAAGAGATCCTGCTGGGTGGGGGGTTATTTTTCATCACCAGGCTACTGATTTTCTTATTCATGTAGAATATGATGAGTAATCTTCTTGGGATCGGATGGGCTGATGTTGCATTCAAGGATGGTCTTGAGGGCGCATTCATCTTCTTCATATCCCTTGTGGAATTTTCCTTTGTAGAAGAATTTGATGTCATCAGAGGTGTTGGGGTGAGGTTCCAGGTGGTACCATCTATCCAAGACTCCACTAATGCACTTGTTCACATCCCGATTCATATGTCCTTTATCAGTGAGAATGTGGGGAATGCGCTCCAGCTCTCCATAGGTGCCAGCCCAAGAGGAGCAGTGTGAGAGAGCTCTTCTGACGAGGGTGCTGATGGTAGATTACTTGTATCTCTTGGGGCACTCACTCTCTCTGTTCAAACACATGCCTAGGTTTGTAGGTTTGTATACACCTTTGTGATGAAGCGCTCCTCCCATTGCTCGACGAGGACGTCAAGGAAGGGGAGGCGACGATCGTGGCTGTTTTCAGTTGTGGTGTTGAGATAGATGTGAGTGTGGAAGCATGTCTCAAGCTCTCTAGCTCTCTATTTCTTCACTTGTCAGCGCTGACGAAGGTGTCGTCAATGTACTGTATGTACACTCAGCAAGGAAAGTTAGGATACAGTTTTTTTAAATCTTCGGACATATATTGCTCAATAATGCGACATGTGGCAACTTTAGAAAGGGGAGGAGCTTCTGTCTTATTGTGTTTTTTTTTTTGCTTGACCTCCTATAACTTTCAATGATATTCTACGATTCTGAAATCATTGATACTTAAATGCAGTAGTAATCTTTACAGTATTTGTTCAAGTAGCAATTTGCAGCAACAGTTCTGAGCAAAACAAACATTTTTTGACATAAACTAACAAGTAACCTTACACAAATGAATTTATGATACCACAGTGAACGGAATGCTTGCATTATCGGAAACGCAATCTTCCATAATGAAATCAAGAGTTAAATTTGAGCAATGTCCAACGAAAAACGTGGGGAACAATAAAGGAAGGAATGCAATGTTATGATGAGAGAGAGAGAGAGAGAGAGAGAGAGAGAGAGAGAGAGAGAGAGAGAGAGAGTGAGTCTGCTGTTGTGTAAGCTTAGGCCTCTATGTAAAGCTACTCATTGCATTATTTTTTTTCCTTTAGAGATTGAGCGATATTATATTTGTTTAGTATGTTTTAGCAATGGAGAGAGAGAGAGAGAGAGAAACTATGGCAACGGCAAGAAACATCCAGTTAATTGTGTTTTCCTGCTGAAGTTCTCGCGCTGGCGGCGCTGCTCCTCACGTCATAGAGAATGCTCTTGCGGATTTAAATAGATTTGGTCAACCTACCCTAGCCGTCACAACATTTACTGCCATTAATTCCAGCTGACTTTTAACACCGTGAAATACAAATATGAATGTGTAGAAGTTAAAGAAATTATCATTACCTCGTATGATGATGCAATAAGAAGCCTTTTCGTAACGGAAAATGAGTAAATATTGCCGTTCTGATAAACAGTACTACACCGAGATATCCACACACTATCTTTTAGATCTCTGTGAACGAAGTCATCTAAGAAATTCTGGTTACTTTGGACATGCATGGCGTTTTTAAGTATCTGAACGTCTTTGTTTTGCAAATTTAACATAGATGATATAATTTGCATTGTATTTTCATATTCTAGAGTAAATTTACCGAGATTATGTGTTTTCTGTAAGAAAAAAATTAAAATTCGATGAACGAAATCTAATGAAAACTGTATCCTCACTTTTCTTGCCGAGTGTACATTTGCAGCTTTCTTATACTGCTGAAGACCCTCTGCTTGTCTGCAACCCCCCATGCAGGATCCCTTGAAGAAAACAAACATGGTCTACCAATACAAGTGCCCCTTCTGAAAGTGCCTCAGCTCTTACATCGGTATGACTACCATGCGCTTCTCCAAGGGGATTTCCTGCCATACCCAAGAGGGTGCCATTTATAATCACACCAAGACCGCCCATAACCTGAGAATAAAAAGGAGTGACATAATCCCCAGCATAGAGATAATAGATCAAACGACTGACCATCGCCGCCTTTGCCGCCTGGAAACGCCACACACTTGGAGAGAGAAGCCCGTTTTAATACCACACAGGAGACCTTCCTCCTCCTGACGTCAGCATGAAGGGCGATGCCAACCAGCGCCCATTGCGAGTGAACCAATCAGGAGCGTCCATCTGCGGGCAGCGGCCATCCCAGTACCACACTCCCCCATGTATGCTCTAGCGCTCGCACGCAAGAGTGCCCACAACCATCAGTGTACGAGAGAAGGCTTTGTTCAAGGAGATAATCCCTCCCAGCAGCCGTGTCTCCAGATTCATCTCAACCGTACAGAAAATGACCAATGTGCTGGTCGAAACATGTCAACAGAAAACTACAGAAGAAGTACCAATAATACCCAGAATCCATCTGGTGGTGAAGACGTAAAAAAAAAAAAAAAAACCCACCCTGTTAGAACTGCTAAAGTCTACGGATTTACGACACCAGGTTTCAGTGACGTGCTTTTCCAGAGAAAAAAATTGTTTTACAACGCTGTTTAAATTCACTGAAATTATGAACATTGGCCAATTATTGACCAATATTGACGTGCATGAAAAGTGAATTACAAGAGAAATAAAAAAAAAACTCAAAGTCAATTCGCACATGCAGCCATCCTTTTCAACAGAATAATAATAATAATAATAATAATAATAATAATAATAATAATAATAATAATAATAATAATAAGAAGAAGAAGAAGAATAATAAATAGTAATAGTAGTAGTAGTAGTAGTAGTAGTAGTATGGTAATTATTATAATCACAACCAAAAGTAGAAATTTCTGTTATCAGGGTCTTCAAATCTTCCTTTGAAGATTTTATTTTTGCCGTTTTCCTTTTCTGAGATCTTGGTTTTCCTTGTGTTGTTTTTCTTCTGGCAGTAGGTAATGTCAGTTTTTCTTCTGTCAAACAGTATGCCTTTTATTCTGTAGAAATGGTGGTATCGGAGGAGTTTTTTCTGAGAAGAGTTTCTTAGCATCATACCAGTCTTCAGTCTGATTGCAACCCACCACAGTCTGCTAAGTACAAGGTACTTAAATTATCCTTAAATTAAAGGAGCTACAATATTTTTAGTTTTGTTTTTAATAAGAAGTACCAAATTGCAAGTAATTTCTACCCTGTAGGATCGATCTCGTGGTGCAGTGAGAGTAGTAACTAAAATAAAATATATATATATATATATATATATATATATATATATATATATATGTGTGTGTGTGTGTGTGTGTGTGTGTGTGTGTGTGTGTGTGTATAAAATGTATATACAGGGTGTTTCGAAATTATATCCCCCCCTCTACAGCATAAACTAAAATTGATATGGACAAAAACAAAAGTAATTCAGAACAGGTATTTATTTAAGTTTCTCTCTGAGTATTTAATATTTTGTGTGGCCTCCATCTGCCTGTACCACAGCCTGCATTCTTGAGGGGTATGATTTCACCAAATCGCAAAAAAGCTGAGACTCAAACTCCATTTCCCTGAGCACTTCAGTCACCTCTCTTCGCAGGTCGTTGAGGCTTGATATACCATCATAGTTCACTGTGCGTGCTTCAACATGATCCTTTAAGATACTACCAATGTTTTCACACACATTAAGGTCAGGGGAGCTACCTGGAAATTCACTTGGCGAGATGAAATCGATACCACTGTTTCGAAGCAGCTCCTGTGTCTGAAGAGCCTTGAAACATGGTGCCTTATCATGCAAAAATGTGACTTCTTCAATAGATAACACATTTTCAGGATCTTTGAAGAAAGGAAATACTCCACCCGTAAGGACAGTTTCTCTGAAATATTCGCCATTCCATGACTGTCCTTTTTCTTTGATGATCCACATTAACTGTTTGGCTGTGAAACAGAAAAATTCCCAAACATTCAGGAAATTTCACAACTTGGTGATAGCGCACGTCATTGCTGATATCATCCAACTTTGCAGCCCAAATGATGTCATTTTTATGATTTGGCTTCCTGACTGTGTAAATGAAGAATTCATCTGATGCGGCAACATGGAGAAAGTCAGCTTCATCCCAATCTTTAAGAAATGAACCACTAAAGCATGCACGGTCTTCTCTTTGTTGCGGAGTGATGTTGGGCTTGTGATAACATGAAATGGCTTGATACCAGATTTTTTCAACTCAGGATATACAGCACTATAACTTCTCTTCTTTCCCCTTTTTGTTTCTAGTTCAAGTGCCAATTTACGTAAAGACTTTCTTGGTCTACCCACTGCCTCAGCTATGATGTCTTTTGACTCCTGAAAAAGGACTTCAGGCCTTCCAAGATTCTCACTCTTTTTGCGATGACAGTCATATGGATTTTTGTTCCAGTTTCTTTTAACAAAGGATTCATCTCTTTTAATGTATTTAGCTATCCAGGAACGTGAAATGAAGGATGCACTAGTATCCCTGGCCTCTGTGAAGGTTATAGCCCGTATTCGGTCAATCCATCTGATTTCCTCCGAGTCGCTAGCCATGACTGTATCTAACTCCGTCACTCAGTCTGAAAATACAAGAAATGTAAAATGAAAAATAGCTTAATAGAAACTTAAAATAATGTACTTGGAGATAGGCTATAGCAGAAAACTTCATAACTTTCCATTTGTTCTGTGGGAGGGGGGGGGCTCTAATTTCGAAATACCCGGTATATATTATATATAAATATATAATGTGTAGATATATTATATAAATATATGTTTATATACACACCCTCCCTTTAGCCTTTCAGTTTTCTTCTTACGAATCATAATTGTTATTTTTCCTGCAAATTTCAGGACACGAATCGAAAATACGTCGATTTAATCGTAATAAAAATGAAAAATGTGACGATATATCAATGAGTAATATTTTGTGGCTTTCTGGACGATGTCAAATGCATCTTGTGATTTTCGCTGTTAGATTTGTGGAGGTGTAAGCTGAACTTCCAGATATGAGAGAGAGAGAGAGAGAGAGAGAGAGAGAGAGAGAGAGAGAGAGAGAGAGAGAGAGAGAGAGAGAGAGAGAAGAAAATGATGGATAGGGAAGAGAGGAAACAAATAACAGATAAAAGGGTAAAACAGGTAATAAGGGAAAATAGTAAATATAATTATTTAGCGTTTATAGTCCTCTTAATTATCCTTTATTCCAGTTACCATTAAGTATAATTTCCATTTCTTTATGATCACTTCTTCCATTTCTCGAAACTTTCACTTCCCCTCCTTTATTCCTCATTTCTCTTAAACCAAAAGAATGTCATGTCTGGAATCTCTTGGCAGCAAGTTAAGTAAAATTAAAGTCACGTCTGCTCAGAAGTTTTATTGTACTCAAGCTTGTGCATGTGCGGATGTCAGTATTGTCATCAGTTTTCAGTATTGCCTCCCAGTACTAACGGATTCTGGAAATGTTGTTTGCTGTTTTCGTGTGGAATTTATTCTTTATTTGCTTGCAGTATTTATTGCGTCATCATAGTTATAATTTGTGCATATTTGCTGGTCAGTTTACAAAGTATATATAAGTATATATATATATATATATATATATATATATATATATATATATATATATATATATATATATATATATATATATATATATATATATATATATATATATATATATATATATATATATATATATATATATATATATATATACATATATATATATATTATATATATATTATATATAATATAGTGCTGTAGTATATATGTTGTATATATATATATAACGACAAATAAAGGCAGGTTTTCAGACTAAAGTTCTAAAATAAAATATAATTCATCCCAAAATATTGTACCACAAAACACAAAAATGAAAAATTGCAACATACCCTTACAAATATTCATTACTTAAATCATATTGAGTTATATGCAAATATAAATTGTTTCTAAAAATAAGAAAATCCTCAAATTTAGCTTAGTGTTGAAAGAAACGGTAAAAAAAAAAAATACAGTTCACCCCTCAAAGGTTTACATTAATGCAGCAATGACACTTTAAAGTAAAATCTAGCAATAGCGCTGCTGATCGTACAACTAGAAATGTTTCGTATTAGCTGTAAGGAAGTTCGGAATTTGCAAGATTATGTATATAGGTCAGGCGGTTAGCCCGCATATCTGACGTCACGTGAGCCATTCACCCATCATTTTCTCTCTCTCTCTCTCTCTCTCTCTCTCTCTCTCTCTCTCTCTCTCTCTCTCTCTCCTTGAAAGGCCTGAGAATATGTATCTGGTAAAAAGTGACCTGAAAATTCTATGTATGTATTTCAGCTTAAAAAGCAACAATAAAGATTACCCATTTGGCTACGAAGGTGAGGATGCGTTCATTCCAGCTCTGATTAACGTATCTGAATTCGACAGATACATGTATGTATGAACGGCATTTGACATTTATCCTTCTTATAGTCAGGTCGGTAACGTGACCTCCTTCTCATACCCCGGTTGCAGGTTCGAATCCTGTTGTGGGTGTCAGAAATTCTTCATATTTGTTTGTTTGGATCTCAGGCTTTGTAGTGGCAAGCGTATCCAAAAAGTGTGAAGAATTCGAGAAGTTAAGAGGCCATTATAGTTATTTCAATTACATACGTATCTGTTACAACACAAAACAAGTAAAAAATGCGCCGAAGTTTCTTCGGCGCAATCGAGTTTACTGTACAGCACAGCGTATAATGCCGTATGAAACTCTCAGCCACTGCCCATGAAACTCAGCCACCGCCCATGAAACGTCAGCCACGGCCCGGTGGTGGCCTTTGTTGTTGGCACCTATAACGGTATCAGACTCACGATCATGGCCAACTTTAACCTTAAATGAAATAAAGACTACTGAGGCTAGAGGGGTGCGATTTGGTAAGTTCGATGATTGGAGGGTGGATGATCATCATACCAATTTGCAGCCCTCTAGCCTCAGTAGCTTTTAAGATCTGAGGGCGGACAGAAAAAGTGCGGACGGACAGCCATCTCAATAGTTTTACAGAAAACTAAAACCTGCTTCTACAGTACTACCATATATATTGATTATAAAGGTCTTCCACATTACTTTGTTGTGTCTAAAGAATTTTCCAGACAATACTACAGGATGTGTAAGACAATACTGCAGGATGTGTGAATCAGTGCAAGTCTTGTGGTAACTGATATTAGTCAATCTGGAAAAACTTTGGGAAAGAGAATAGAACAGCACGAGTGAATAGTGGAATTTTCGTGTATGTTAGTTAAAGCAAACAATCAACTGGGCATGGGCAAAAAAGATCGTTTTTTATAAAAATGCAGGGGAAATAAACGCCATTGAGTCAGGTTTTATAAAAGAACGATACATCAGTCAAGACATCCATATTCATACTGTATATACTCCATATACATATATTCTTTGTAGCGCTTTCTCTTTTCTAGATCATTTGAGCCTTTATAAGTTTAAACGGGTGTTTGTTTTATTCATTTTACTTAAGCGGCTCTCTCAACTTCAAAGACGGATAAAATTCCAACTGTCCCTCAAGGTACAAAATGTAAAGGAAATTTCGGAATATTTGTAATATGAAAACTTAAGTTGTTAGTATAATATAGAACTTTAACCTTTGCGGACGTAGGAAAGTAGTTAAAACTAGGAACCTTGGAAACGATAATTATTATGGTAATCGTGTCCGTTGATCTCTCCTGACATACCTCACAATTCCACCCCTTGGGTATCAGCATCTGCTGGGGTTAGTGAAGGAGTGGGACTAGCAACCCATTCCCGCAGACTTGCTGAGAAACCAGTCAACTTTATACCTCTGGTGGTAGCCATCCCAAAGGGTTTTAAAAAGGCGAATTGTAGTGTGTTTGTGTGTATGATATATATATATATATATATATATATATATATATATATATATATATATATATATATATATATATATATATATGTATATATAATATATATATATTCAATCTATATATATATATATATATCTTAATAAATGTTCAGAGGTCTCAGATATACATGCATATATATATCAGACATATATATATATATATATATATATATATATATATATATATATATATATATAATTATTATCACTTTTTACGTGATTCATTTATCACACATTACCACAGGTGAAAAATGAGAAACGGGGGTGTAGGTCCTGACCGGTTTCGACTTTATTTCCAAGCCATTGACGAAGGACTGATACAGAGTGTGAGAAGTCACAAATATATATACTACAAGAACAGTACTGACGAACATACACAACCGTTAGAGGCTCCATATCCCCACTCAGGCCGATGTCGAGGTAGGAGTTTATTAAAACTCATTTGGCTAAAAATCACAATAGACTCTCAGGGACATTGCTGATAAACAGACCATACCCCACCTCAGATCCACACCTGACAGGTGTCATGGAGGCGGAGTTTGGAAACTCATTAACATTACTACCCTCGTACTGTGTTTACAAATATGATAATCCTATTTTATATATCTCTACTGCCCACCTTAAAGTTTAAACAATTTACAAATTTCTTTGATATTAAAGGATCAAGTTTATACATCCCTTGACTGATATTCATATTATGGTTGTAATTTCTTTTATGAAGCTAGATTCAATGATGTTCCTTTCCAGTGCATTATTAGAATATACAATCCTTTTTGCCCTTCCCAGTTGATAGCATGATTGTTCTCACTAACATGTACAAATATACCACTGTTCCCTTGTGCATATCTCACACATTTTTATGTTGTTCAATTCTTTTTCCAGTGCTTTCCCAGTTTGGCCAATATAAAAGTTGTCACAAGACTTACACGGAATTTTATATACACACCCTTTAATATTGTCTGGGGAGTTCTTGATAAGTACATTTTTCATTGTTGTATTGTTCTTAAATGCGACATTAACACCAAAATTTTAAGAAGATGAGGATATCTTTCATACTATTATTATAAGGCAGAACAAGCAAATTTTTTGTGTTGTAAGGTTCTTTCTGGTTTTGATACATAGTCTTTTTTGCCGCTTCAAATGCACTGTTTAATACATTATCAGGATATTTCAATTTTTTGCCTGCATTCCTAATCTTATCTATTTCATCATCAATATATTCAGGGCTACATACCCGTAATGCTCTTAAAAACATAGATGAAAACACTGACTTTTTAACCTTATTGCTTTGTCCAGAATAGAATGTACATAGGAAGAAATATTAGTGGGTTTTCTATACACACTATATTTAAACCCACTACTATTTCTTCGTATGAGGACATCCAGAAACGGCAAGCACCCATCATTTTCCATTTCCATCGTGAATTTAATTGATGGTACTAATTGATTTAACTTAGCAAAAAGTTTTTTACATCTTGGTTCCCTGGCCATACACAAATTATGTCGTCAACATACCTAAACCATGTTACATTACGTGGGATTATGTTGTTTAATATCTTCTTTTCAAAAATTCCATATATAAGTTACTTAACACTGGGGATAGAGGGGTTTCCATTGCCATACCAAAATTTTGTGAGTAAAATTTACCATTAAATTCAAATTTACAATCTTTTACACATAATTTAATCAGTTCAATTAAAGTACTTTTCGAAAATGGATATCCAGCTGTGTGTTCTCTAACAATTCAGATAAAAACGCCATCAGATCATCTATTGGCACCTTTGTGAATAGTGATACAACATCAAAACTTACAAGCCTGGATTCACTATTAATCTCTACACTATTTAGTTTATTTATCAGGTCCACATTATTCTTGATATTTGCATTTGAGATGGTACCTACTAATGGGTTGAGAATATCTACTAAGTACTTCTGGCTAGCTTATATGATGCGGAACCAACTGAACTGATAATTGGCCTGGCAGGAAAGTTTGCTTTGCGAGTTTTTATTGTACCATACATGTATGGTAGCGATGGAGAGGTCACACACAACTTCTTTATAATGCTTTCGTTACCTTTTAACAGGTTTTTCACTTTCTTATTGAAACCACTATTCACATTGTCTATCGGGTTCTTATTTAATTCTTTTATATGTATTATCATCACCTAAAAGATTTTGCATTTTTTCTATATATTCACTTTTATTTAAAATTACAAGGGCGCCTGATTTATCTGTTTTTTTGTCATGTGTATATTTTTATCTTTTTCAGTTCATTAATAGCAACCATAAATCTTTTGGGACGTTTGTGGTGTCTGATTAAATTATGTGTAAAAGATTGTAAATTTGAATTTAATGGTAAATTTTACTCACAAAATTTTGGTATGGCAATGGGAAACCTCTATCCCCAGTGTTAAGTAATTGATATATGGAATTTTTTGAAAAGAAGATATTAAAACAACATAATCCCAATGTAATGTAACATGGTTTAGGTATGTTGACGACATAATTTGTGTATGGCCAGGGAACCAAGATAAAAACTTTTTTGCTAAGTTAAATCAATTAGTACCATCAATTAAATTCACGATGGAAATGGAAAATGATGGGTGCTTGCTGTTTCTGGATGTCCTCATACGAAGAAATAGTAGTGGGTTTAAATATAGTGTGTATAGAAAACCCACTAATATTTCTTCCTATGTGCATTTCTATTCTGGACAAAGCAATAAGGTTAAAAAGTCAGTGTTTTCATCTATGTTTTTAAGAGCATTACGGGTATGTAGCCCTGAATATATTGATGATGAAATAGATAAGATTAGGAATGCAGGCAAAAATTGAAATATCCTGATAATGTATTAAACAGTGCATTTACTGGCAAAAAAAGACTATGTATCAAAACCAGAAAGAACCTTACAACACAAAAAAATTTGCTTGTTCTGCCTTATAATAATAGTGTATGAAAGATATCCTCATCTTCTTAAGAATTTTGGTGTTAATGTCGCATTTAAGAACAATACAACAATGAAAATGTACTTTATCAAGAACTCCCAGACAATATTAAAGGGTGTGTATATAAAATTCCGTGTAAGTCTTGTGACAACTTTTATATTGGCCAAACTGGGAAAGCACTTTAAAAAAAAGAATTGAACAACATAAGAAATGTGTGAGATATGCACAAGGGAACAGTGGTATATTTGTACATGTTAGTGAGAACAATCATGCTATCAACTGGGAAGGGGCAAAAGGATTGTATATTCTAATAATGCACTGGAAAGGAACATCATTGAATCTAGCTTCATAAAAGAAAGTTACAACCATAATATGAATATCAGTCATGGGATGTATAAACTTGATCCTTTAATATCAAAAAGAAATTTGTAAATTGTTTAAACTTTTTGTAGGCAGTAGAGATATATGAAAATAGGATTATCATATTTGTAAACACAGTACGAGGGTAGTAATGTTAATGAGTTTCCAACCTGCCTCCATGACACCTGTCAGGTGTGGATCTGAGGTGGGTATGGTCTGTTTATCAGCAATGTCCCCTGAGAGTCTATTGTGATTTTTAGCCAAATGAGTTTTAATGGCCACTCCTACCTGACACCGGCCTGAGTGGGGATATGGAGCTCTAACGGTTGTGTATGTTCGTCAGTACTGTTCTTGTAGTATATATATTTGTGACTTCTCACACTCTGTATCAGTCCTTCTGTCAATGGCTTGGAAATAAAGTCGAAACTGGTCAGGACCTACACCCTGTTTCTCATTTTTCACCTGTAATGTGTATATATGTATAAATATATATACCATATATATATATATATATATATATATATATATATATATATATATATATATATATATATATATATAATATGTATGTATGTATGTATGTATATAATCATTTGAGACAAGACAAACAAACGGAAGAAAATGAGCAAAATAATCCAGGATGGAGTGAATCAGTTAATGAAAGCAGGAAGCGAGGGAGGAAGGCCAGAGCAGCGGAGCGCGCAGTCACAGAGCAGCCATAAAATTGCCCGAAGGCATCATAATATGCAAATTGTGTTTGAAGTTTCATGAACTCAGCATATCACGTTTTTGAAAATGAGACAGGTTTTTCGAGGTAACCGTTATTTATTGGGTCTTGTTTGCGGGCGAAAAGCTGCAGTATGAAAAGTTCTAGGAAATACACATTTTTGTGTTAGAATTTAAAATGAAATTTGGTCTTGATCGTAAATAACAGAATAAATTGTAACCAGGGTATTTTGCGAGACAGAAGAAGGAAATGAAACTTTAGATATCTGGGCTTTTTTTTATGGAAAATATATTTTTTATGAGCTGAACTCATTTCTCTCCACACTTAAATATACGTAACGTGTGTCTGTTTGCATTGTGTGTGTGTGTGTGTGTGTATACAGTTAATTCCAACTTCAATGGATTGTTAGATGTAGCTTAGAGTACATTACCTTCTAGACATGAAGCCATGGCATATAGTTCACATTTTCGAGTTTCTAACTATACATGCCTTTAAAAACAAATACAAGTTAGATAAATTCACGATCTATATTTCCTTTTAACATTATTTGCAACTGAGCAGTAATGTAAGTTCAAAGTGTGTTGAATTTCTTACCAATGAGAAATGAACCATAGCATTCTTTGCGGTGGAGCCACACTGGTTTTATTTTCCAGAGCATCTGTCAGTTCAGAAAGGAGCTTCTGAAATGTATTCTGATAAGTTAAATCAAGTCAGAAGTATGAATCTGGCAAGAAGGAACAGGAAGCCAGAATTTATTGACGTTATCCTGCGACCTGTCCTAAACAAAGTGATGCAGCAAGTTTGTCCTTCATAGAGGGTTAATGCGTCCCTAGTGGATGCTAATTAGGGTTGAAGCAGTTGATTGCTGTCATCATAGTATCAGTGAGCTAATTACTGTTAAAATACCACCATATTTTGTTATTTTCGCCAGTGTTATTTGCGTATCCTCCACAGTTGTCTGGCTTTAGGCTGTAGATGTTATAACAGTTGGAACACATAACGAGAATATTTTAATCTAACTTATATATTACAAGTTCAGTAAGTAGCACACTTATCCTATGATGACAGGAAATCAATGAAGCAACTGCGTCAACCCAAATTAGCATCCAAAATGGATACATTATGGCTGCCTGAAGGATGAACTGGTTGAATCACTCCGTTTAGAATAGGTCATTGGACAACTCCTTAAAAAAGTCTAATTTATGTGTATATATATATATATATATATATATATATATATATATATATATATATATATATATATATATTGTTATAATCTGGGGCTTGGTTGGGAGAGAGTTGGAACAATTTGATATAATGTACTTCCAAAGAACCAAGGGGGCCCGAGTTTATAAACAAAAAAAAGTTATTTGAAACTCACCTTAGATTTTCCTGGATTTATAAGTAACTGATTAAGGTCGCCATTAAAAATTAGACTTCTTTTACAATTAAAGGGGTTTATTTACAGAGACTGGCCAAGTATGCAAGAAGACAAAACAGAAAGTAAATTGTAACCAATGTACAGGCACATAGGATATATACAGTAGAGCAATAATGCAGTACTTGGCAAATAAGCAATGGAAATATGACGGGGTCAAGGCACAATTATCCCCGTTATAACAATAACTCAGTTAGGTCAGAATTACATTAAATCGTCTGTATTGGTCATTCTTCAAGAGGAATGAACTCCAGGGTAATGGAATCAATTCATTTAACTAATTTCTGTGGGGCCAGTAAGGGAGTCTTGCTATCAGGTTGCGACCAGGAATGGTTGTGAAATTTGGATGGCAGTCAAAATTAGCGGACAAAGATTTGCAACTGAGCAGGTGATGTCTCCCCTGGAAGAGAGGTTATGAGTTAACACCACACGAAAAGAGAAATGAAATCTCCCTATGAAAGTATTACACTTACACAAATGTTACACTCTTAAATTCTAAACCTTAAGTAGCCCAGAAGATAATTATAAGATCATCACATAATCACAGTCTTGGAATAGTAGTGGCTTGGGATCTGAGACAATGAACACGTGTTGCCGCCACACAAAGGGGAAGCGTTCAAACAATTGTATCACTTAGACTAATTTGCCCATAATTTGCACTGGGGAAGGGAGAATTGGATATTTATCACTGGATCTGTTTATTTGATTTCAAGGCAAGTTATGGGGCGATTTATGGGATGCCGAAGCAGGATAACTTAACAAGGGGAATGCTTTTGTGGAGAAAGGAATAGAAGTTTAAAGGAATGGAAAAATTTAAGGGATTTCAGGGAGGAGGGAAAGGGCTGGCGTACTGACTACTTGCGAATCACGAACCTGGTCTACCGTTGTTGTTGGCGGCAAAACACGATCGACTTGGCCATGCGTCGAAGTATCGTCACCCAGCTAAGACGGAAGGGACTGAGACATGCGTCTTTGACGGGATACAGGAGGTCTCTCTCCATCTATGAGACGGCGCTTGGCGTGGGGCTGTGTTTGTCGAAATTTAGGCCTATCGGACCTGCAAAAAGTCACACACCCAGCAAAAAGCGAAGGGAAAGGATCCTTAAAGATTAAGTACTTAGAGGTTAAAGTCCTATCTGGCGGCTAGCCCACTATGCCCCTTAAGCTCCCAATGCCTAACTACTCCCACATCATGTGATGGGGGTGAAAGCCCCCATTGTTTCCCCAGATCAGATGATTGGGGGGAAGTGATTCCTACATTGGTACAAACTGGTGCTAACTGATACTCTCTGGTTCAAAATACGCTCACCGCTACGTCACCTGCCATATTTCCCTGCCCCAATAGTCAAATGAACAGAGAAAACTGAATTCTAAGAATAATGATATACTGGCAGCTAAATGAGGAGGGATAAATCTGTGAAAATATATATATATATATATATATATATATATATATATATATATATAAAATATATATATATATATATATAAATATATATATATATAATATATATATATATATATATATATATATATATATATATGTATATATATATATATATATATATAAATATATATATAATATATATATATATATATATATATATATATATATATATATATATATATATATATATATATATATATATATATATATATATATAATATTATATGTATATATACGAGGGTAAGTCAGTAAGTATCCACACTTTTATTCTAATTTTTGTGAATAGGCTGTATGGCTTTGTGTGCTATGCTGGGTTGTAGATGGCTCTGCCCTCCTCCCTTGTGGTTGGTTTCAGCGTTACCACTTCAGTGCGCTCTGTGCTGTTGAGAAGTAACGATAGACGCACCACTCTCCATTTGCACCAAAGAAGAACAACGCTCTGTAATCCGTTTTTTGTGGTCTGAAGGTGTACCAGGAGCTGAAATCCATAGAAGACTTTCAGTACAATACGGGGGCAATGTTTTGCCACGAAGTAGTGTTTATGAGTGGACTGAGCAGTTCAAAAGCGGTCGGACAAGCGTGGAGGATGAGAAACGCGATGGACACTCAGCCACAGCCACTACTGATGCTAACATTGAACAAGTCCAAGCCCTGATTCTGAATAACCGACGACTGACTATTGGTGAAGTAGCTTATCATATGCACATTAGTCATGGTTCTGCATATGAAATCGTGCATAACAGGCTCAACTTTCATAAAGTCTGTGCGAGATGGATCTCAAAACAACTTAGTGACGAACACAAGCACAATCGTTTGAGAATCTGTCAGCACTTACTGGACCGTCATGCTAACGAAGGGGATACTTTTTTGAAACGAATTGTCACTGGAGATGAAACATGGATTCATCTCTTCGAACCAGAGAGTAAACGCCAGAGCATGGAATGGAAACACCCCCAATCTCCAGTAAAAAAAAAATTCAAGAGTCAACCCTCTGCAGGAAAAGTGATGCTCACAGTTTTTTGGGACTCACGAGGGCCAATTCTGGAACATTACCTGGGAACAGGGTCAACAGTAAACAGTGAACACTACAGTGATATGCTTATCAACAAGATGAAGCCGGCAATTCGCAACAAACGCCGAAGTCTATTGTCGGAAGGCGTTCTTTTGTTGCATGACAACGCCCGTCCACATACCGCTGCCCACACCATTAACACTCTTCAAGAACTTCATTTCGAGGTGTTGGGACATCCTGCATACAGTCCTGATCTCGCCCCGTCTGATTACTATCTGTTTGGTCCACTTAAAGATGCTTTAAGAGGCTGTCGTTTTGCCACCGATCAGCAGGTGAAGGAAGCGGTGCATGCGTGGCTCAGTGCTCAACAGAAAACGTTTTTTTCTGAGGGCATTGAAAAGTTAGTGCAACGATGGACCAAGTGCATTGAAAAGCAGGGTGACTATCTTGAAAAAATGATGTTATTGTAAACTTTGTATTGCTGTTGTATTAAATAAAAAAATTGGAGTGCGGATACTTATTGACTTACCTCGTATATATATATATATATATATATATATATATATATATATATATATATATATATATATATATATATATATATATATATATATATATATATATATGATGACTGATGACTATTATCACTTTTGTACGTGATTCATTTATCACACATTACCACAGGTTTCGGCTTTATTCTTAATGGCTTTGAAATAAAGTCGAAACTGGTCGTAATGTGATATATATATACATATATATATGTATATGTATATATATCATATATACTGTATGTATACACAAATATATATATATATATATATATATATATATATATATATATATATATATATATATATATATATATATATATATATATATATATATATATATATATATATATATATATATATATATATATATATATATATATATATATATACATATATATACAGCTTTGTTGGGCATGTGTCTATGAAGGGAAATGTAAATACGCCTAAGATGATTTGAATTATCACGGGGAAATATCCGAGAGCATGAGGACGTGCCAAAAACGCCTTCTTATCAAAGCAGCGAGGATCCACTTGCGAGCAGCAGCAGCAGAGCATTAAGAGTCACTAAGCTGCCATAAAACTGCTCGAGCGCGTCATAAGATGCAAATTGCTTTTTGAGTTTCATGGACTCAGCACGTCACGTTTTTGAAGCTGTGACGGGGCTCCTTGAGGTGATAGCCACCTCGAGTTGCGTTGCCTTGCTTTGCTTTGCTTTGCTTTGCTTTGTTTCCTTACTGTGATGGCATTCTGCGAGATTTTCTTGAGAGAATTTGTGAAGCCATCTTCACATTAATGTGGTGGCTATTTCATGTTCAATTGCTTTGTTAATGAAATGGCGTCTTAAGGAATATTATAAACTATTTACCCAATTCATGTTCGATTTTTTCATATTTTTGGGATGCAGTTCCGATAATTTTTACAAGCTAATGACAAAGTAATTCTTAATAAAGGTGGCGAATTATTAATACTTTGCGACTTATAATTTGCCTGTGTAATTTTATGGTTTTTTATTAACCTTAATTTATTTTTTTATTTGTTGGGAATATTCAAGATATCCACATTAGGTCTCTTAAACCGTAGATGAATTCTGATAGGAATAAGGTTTATTTAAAGCCCGAAGGAAATACCTGTTTGAACATATCATTCAGACGTGGATAAGTGAATCCCAGATCATTCTTCTTTCATTGTTTTACATCACTAAGATTGCAGTGTATGGAATGAGACATTCATGTAGTTTCCTGTTACCTTAATTTCCCTTTCTCACTTCATTCTGTAATGACTCTTCTTCTTCATCACGCTGGGAACAAGAGGTCCTCGTTCTTTCATTTCCAGATGGAGCATCGCCGCCTCCGTAACTCCGAGCAATTATCCAGAGGCAATCTGCAACATTTGCGTCTTAGTTTTAAATTAATTTATTCACTTTGGAATCCCAAACTTGTCCTGCACTCGACGGCTTAAACTAATTAAAGAGCGTTGCTCATTGCTGGAATCTCAAAACTTGAAAATGTCTTCAACTTGACTTCTTAAACACCATTGTTTGGCGTTATCACATTTCGGACAGGAAAATGACGCGGTATGTTCGGCTATTATTATTATTATTATTATTATTATTATTATTATTATTATTATTATTATTATTATTGTTGTTGTTGTTGTTGTTGTTGTTGTTGTCGTTGTTCAGAACGTGTAAACGTTTACCTGCAACACACCCAAAAGGCTGATAGCTTCCTAATACCCCCTCTATAGAATAGAATGTCTATGTGTGATGAGTGAAATAAAGCGAAGTATTTCAAGTTAAGTATACCTTAGTTTAACCGGTCCATTGAGCTGATTAACAGCTCTCCTAGGGCTGGCCCGAAGGATTAAATTTATTTTACGTGGCTAAGAACCAATTGGTTACCTAGCAAAATGCAGATAGAAAACAGAGGAAAAAATCAACAAGTAATATAGTATATCAAGAAAAAGACCGTATAAGAAAAAATAAGACATAGAGATTGTTTATGTTCGCTTATGGGGGAGCAGTTGTTTATATTCTCTTATGGGGGAGCCGTTATTTATATTCTCTTATGGGGGAGCAGTTGTGTTCTTGAGAATTAAGTTCTCATTATTCGAATTTTGAGAGAGAGAGAGAGAGAGAGAGAGAGAGAGAGAGAGAGAGAGAGAGAGAGAGAGAGAGAGAGAGAGAGAGAGAGATAAATTATAAACATTCGCATGGAACATCTCTTTAACAAAGATAATCATACTAACAGGTAAGATTCATCAAAAATCCTCCATAATTCCGCATACCAACTCAATTCAAGCATTCATGGTTTTGGACCCAGGACAGAAATACTTCATTAAGGTGTTTTCTTGAACAAATCAAAGAAATTTCGTATTTTACATGGAGGATGTTAAAGGGAATAAGTGATACTTTGTATTGATCTAAACTGAATGCTTATCTGGACTCGGTCCCAGTCAGGCAATCCACACGTATATATACTTCAGCCGTAGAAGCATTCCCAAAAAACTAATGATTCCACATTTGCCTTGTACACTCAGACAACATCGTGTCATCAATTTAGTCGTAAAAGAGAAAAATATTGGTGTTTGGCTGCAGTGCAGAAATGTCGCAATCAGTGCATTCACCCAACCACCAAGGCCATGGCATGTGAAAATTTTTTTGGGTCAGAGTGGACTTTTTCATTATAGTTGTCTTTAGCTCAGTATTTTGGAACTGTTAACAAGCAGTATTGCAAAATTGCAATACATTGCCATTTAGGCCTCAATACAGGGATTTTGCAATCTGTACAAAATTCAAAATACACAGCTACATGCATGGTAGATTTTTAGGGTAAAAGTGAAATTTTCCTTAAAAGTGATTACAATGCTCAATTGTTGGTCGCTATTGTCAAAAACAGTTAAAAAAATTTAAGATATTATAATACAATAACGTTTCTGTGAGTGCAAAATTCGCAAAACGGGTTCCCTAAAAGTGAGTATAATGAAGTATTTCGGTTAATGGTTACGAATAAAAATGCAAAGTTGCAGTATAACCCGTCGAGAGAGAGAGTGCTGTCAGTGCACCTCACATGGAGCACTTTAAGCATTGTGAAAAGGTGTTTGCAGTTTCCAGTCGGCCCCTAGCTGAATCCAATTTTTACCCTTTTACTCTACCTCCACTCCCGATCCATTCTTCAGTCTTGCTGTCCAACCTCTCTTTCTGTCTCTTCATAGTTCAACTGTGGGGTTTCTTTCAATTCCACCTTTGAATTCATGTACATCATCTCCATTATTTTGTGGATCTCTTTATCTGGTTGCTCAACAGATCCAACTTTCCCTATTCGCTGTCTAAAGCGCTTAAAGACCGAAATTGCCCCAGTGCTTGGCAACTCCAGCCAAGATAAAAATAAATTGCATATTGCTGTTTGATTCGCAGCAGTTTTGCAATCAGTTCAATACTAACCATACAACAAGACTATAGTCTTTTAAAGTTGCTTGGTGTGAAATTTGACATACTTAAAACTGGATATGGCGCAGCATTTTAAACCTTGAATCCTGAAAATGATAGTAAAACTGCAATATATTGCAACTAGGTTTTATTACAGCACTTTTGGAATCCACGCAAAAATTGCCAAAATACCAAGGACCTTTTTGAGATGAGAGTGACTTTTCCATTCAGACTTTTGGTTAGTAATCACGAATATTCTTAGCAAATGCGATATATTGCAATTTGATTGCAATACAGTGCAGCTGCAGTCAGTAAAAATTTCCCCCGATTGTAGAGTTAGTCCCTTTTGCTAATTATGAATATGATTGCAAAATTTCAATATTCTTAATTTTGATTATGTAACAGCGACATTGCAATCAGTGCAAATTTCGCCAAGATATCAATTTTGAAGCAGTTGACGTTTTTTGGGGCTTTATTATTTTTTTCAGAAATGGTATAATTGGGTATTTGGTTGGTAATCATAATTATGGTTGCTAATTGCAATATATTGCAACTTGGTTATGGTCAGTTAATGTTGAAATAATGCAGATAGCACCAAAAGAGCAAGAGTTTTGACCTTGGACATTTGTCGTGGAGAAAATGGGCTATTCCTTAAATATTAGTAAATTGTGTAGTTTTGGTTGCTAATCAGTTGTGTTAGTTTTGGTTGCTAATGGTGTGTATAGATTCTAAATTACCATATATTACAGTTTGCCTCCCCCTCGACTTGGGAGCACCTTGACGTGGTGAGGGGGCTCTGGAACCCCAGGAATTTGTTCCCGGGTTGGAGTCCAAGAGTCCATATATCATTATATATTTCTTTGGATTAATTTTTGTGGAATTTTCCACTTTTGCTAAAATTTATTGGACCTGATGAATAGGAAAAGATATAGTTTGGAATGGGTTTATATCCGAAGCTAAATAACGGGAACTGTGGTAGGACCATAAAATGCCCAATAATGTTTGGACCTGAGAGATATCAGATTGATAGCTCAAATGCAGAACTATTCATTAGGGCTGGACCACGGATTCCAGGGGCGTCTGGTTCTGGGGATGGGAGCCTCGGCATTCTATCCAGTTTGCCCATAATATGATTAGGGTGGGGATGATTGTATTCTTGTAATACTCTCGGTCCTAGCAAGCAAGTTTGGCTTTAACTTGTGCCACTCTAAACATGTTGTGCCATCCGCTGTTGGGTAGGGTAGGGATGCAGACATTTGGGAGTTGGTTCTCCCTTGTGCCATTGGTGGAAGAATAAACGCCATGAAAGGCTGATGATATCTTTTTAAGGTTTTCAGGTTTATTTATTTTTTTATACTTTAATCTTTATAAATAGTAGTTATAAAGATTCAACCACCGCTGGGCCCTTTGATGGTACCGACTCAGCACAGTTGACGACCTCTGGAACCTCCTCTGACAACCTTTGTTTAGAAAAGTCTAAAACAAATCCTAGTGTAATTACACTGGAACCCTATGCTCCAGTGTAGAGCAAACCCCCCCAAAAAGTAAATATCATGTGGATCTAACTTTGGCTCACTTCGACTCCCTCTTTGGGAGTGGAAGTTGGTCAAGGTTTCTAACCTCGGAAACAGAACGGAAAATTTCAACCCTAAAGTTAAAAAATTACCTAGTTAATAAACAGACATTCAGCGGCAGATATGTTGTTTAGACAGATAAGAGAAAATACGTGGCTTATAGAAGCTACAACGGAAAGTCAGTCTTTAACAACAATAGATAATATAAATGTAAAAAAAAAAAAACATGACACCGTGAATAGCATTCAGGGTACCATTGTGCTTCCTGAGAACAATGACGAACCAACCGAAAAGAGTATTCTCTTGGACTCTCTTGTAAGAAAAGGATTTGAGTGACATACTGGCTGGGTGTTGTCTAGTTTATTGGTGGTTCCTTACTGAATGAATGTACAGATTCTTCGAAGTTGTTATTGGCTGGTGCGAGCCGCAAAGTAGTTTCTACACACAGACAGGGCAAAACAGAGGTTATGTTCCGGACATCTGTGCTTGTGGACAGACAAACAGATGGCGATTGTGAGAGACATCATAAACGTACAATGATGAAACATATATAAATGGAAAGGCCAGAAAATTTCACATATGGACATTTGCATGAGATTCGAGACATATTAATGAATACAATGCAGTAGCATAATATATGTGAAATGGCGAGACGTTTGGCATCTTCACAAACAGAAACATACTACAGTTTGACACAAGATTCGTTGGAACATTATGAGTACATGATTGGAATGCTTGCATGGCAATGCAAGTAGTGGTGATTGTACATGAATCGAGACAACAATGGTTAGAGAGAAACAGACAAATATTGTATAGTAGAAGTTGCGTTCCTTTGAGCGGTCCCCTCCAGCTGACGCACGGGAGGGAGAGAGAGAAAGCGGGATGCTTTGTCTTGTTTTTGTCCGTTGGATGATTCACACACCGTGCCTGTAGGATCGCAGTGCGGTCCCTTACACTCTTAAGAAAAAGATGTCCCTGAGTCCAGGATTGTAAGGTATATAATATACCGAGTAAACAAAGAAATAAGCAAATGTTGAAAATTGTAAAAATAAAATTTGAAGGTGAAGATCTACCAAAAATAAAAAAAAAAAAAAAAAAAAAAAAAAAAAAATTTTTTTTGAGGTAGATCAAAACTGTAGCAAGTATGGGCATGCACAGAAGTATTGTTGAAACGAACCTGTATGTGCGTATTGTGGATCTGAAGAACATGCCACACAATGGAATTGAAGTGAACAAAAGTGTGTAAACTGTGGGCAGAATCATCTTGCAAGACCCAAAGAATGCATGTTTTACATATACAATACGGAATTGAAATTGCTATAAGAAAGTACAGGGATGTCTGTAAAAGAGGCTGAATTACAATAATTGAAAGTGAGAGAAATTCAAGATCCTGTTAAGAAACATACATATGCCTTGATAACAGGAACTAATAATGAAACAAAAATACATAGAGATAGAAGTAACAAAACACAGTAAAATAAATCTGAAGAAGAAATTAATGAAATACAGAAAAAAAACTAAAATGGTAAAGAATCAACAAGCAGGTACAAAGTATGTAGGTATTATTTTATCAGATTCATTTGAAATGTTAATGCAAATAGGAACACAAGCAGTTACTACTACAGAAATAACAGTGGAAAGTCGTGATGAACTGGAAATTAAAGAGGACAAGAGACCTGTGGAGAGAACACCACCTAAAAAGAAAAAACCACCTATTATTAGAGCAATATCAAGGACAAAGGATATAAAGAAAAAAACCAAAAGAAGCTAAGAATATACGTTTGTGTCCTAAAATAACAGTCAAACCAATGGATGCACATATCCAAAACACTGAAGAAGTGGAAGAGAGCCATACCATAGATAAGAATGATTGTCAGGAAGGAAGAGATTACTCCATCACCAATAATTGGCACAAGAGCAAATGAAACAAGAAATGTACATAAAACACATGTGGATGTAATGATTGTTTTGTTGAATTGTGCAATGATAAAAAAATATAACAAAAAATAGTTTAACAAATATTATAAAGAATTTTATGAAATATAGAAAAAAAGAAACTACGGATTTGAGTACCCATGAAAAAGGTTGCATGTCCATTGAGCACTTAGTATATTATAAAGAAAAACAAATGAATGTCGTGAGTAAATTATTAGAAAAAATCCAAGTTGATAATACAAAAAAAGAAAGTAAAACTCGACCGCTGTTACATAATATTTTCAGTAGCTATATTATACAATGGAACGTAAATGGTATACAGACTAGATTACACCTAGGAGAAATACGACGATTACTAAAAGAATATGAACCAATGATATTATGGTTACAATATGTCAACTTTGTCATCAATAGGTAAATATACCTTAGGATCAACATCACGAGAGGAAGAAGGAAATTTAGGTACAGCCATATGTACTGTACATAACAAAGTAGTTTATGACAAAGTACCTGTAAACATTACTGAATTGCAAATATAAGGTATTAAAATCCGAATAAAAACGATAATTATGTAATTTATAACCTATACAACCAACCTAATAAAGATTACGACATTGATAAACTTAAAGAACTACTTAACAATGCCAAGGACCTACATTAATAGTAGGCGATTTTAATGCTCGCAACCCAATGTGTGGGACTATAGTTGTACCAACTCAGAGCAGGAAGTAAAGTAGAATTCATGGATTCAAATGACATGTGCTGTATAAATGATGACGAAATCAGCAAATATTATTCAAAAACACATGGAACATTTTCCTCAGTAGATTTAACTCTTATATGCCTCAAGTATAGTGGACAGATTAGATGACTTGTACACCAGTGATCATTTCCCAGTATTAATTTCCTTTTTACAAAAAATCCTGCAAAACATGTCCCCCACTATAACATTTATAAAGCAAATTGGGAGCGATATGAAATGCACACTAAGAATATCCCAACATTTGAAGATTTAAAAGACCATAACAAAACAAATTTCTTGTTGATTTCATTAAAAGTGCGGCTGATAAAGCAATACCAAAATCAAAACCTCATTCAGTAAAACTTAAAGTTCCATGGCGGTCTGATAAGCTAACAAAATTAATAAATATAAAACACTTGGTAGGGAGGCGACTAGATAATTTAAATAAAATTCAATGAAATGAATAAAACTTTACCAATATTAGAAAAAAATTTACAAAAACTCACTATATTATTATTAGAAATTGATACATTAAAACCTCTATATAACAAAATATTTGTAACATTTAAAAAACGAAGTAATTCATGGAAGAATCATTTCATGGAGGAAATATGTATCAGATCTCTCTAATAATACTCCTATTAAAAAAATATGGGAAAAATTCAGAAAAATAAGTGGTACCCAAGTTAACCCACCTTGACGTGCCATATTAAAAGATGGGAAGAATACTTAATCCGAAAGAATAAGTAATGTAACAGGAGAAAACTTGGCAAATATACAGTAAGTAGTGATGATAATTTAGATGAACACTTCCGCACAAAGAAAAATAAATACAGAATTAATAACAATTAATTTTGAAACAGAAGATATATATATAATAGAAAATTTGATATGGAAGAGTTTGAATATGCTATCTTGAACAGCAATAAATCTGCCGCGAAGGTGACGTTATTTGTTTTGAAATGATCTGCCACTAATAGCTTTGAAATTTATTTCTTGATGAATGGCGTAAAGCTGTAATTATTCCTATCCCCAAACCTGGGAAGCATCCTAGTTATGTAAACAATTACAGACTGATTTCTTTAAAAAGTTGCTTATGCAGATTATTAGCGAAAATGGTAAATGCTTGAATAACATGGCACATGCAAGAAAATAAAATTCTGACTCCCACTCAGTTCAGGTCACAATGTAACAGATCTACATTGGATTCTCTATCTAACTTAGAAGACCATATACAAAGAGGATTAGAACGAAAACTAATGACTATAGCCGTGTTTTTTGACATTGAAAAAGCATGTGATACTACATGGAGATTTGGAGTATTAAAAACGTCACATAAAAACAGCATCTGTGGACATTTACCCAGGTTTATCCAAAGCTTTCTGACAAACCGCACTTTTCAAGTGAGAATTGATGATGTATTGTCAAGCACATTTCCACTTGAAAATGGTGTTCGACAAGGAAGCGTCCTTAGTGGCACACTGTTTACTTTAGCAATAAATGATAGCAGTAAAAATCTACCTATTGGAATTAAGAGTAACTAGTATATGGATGATTTTACCATATATTATTCAGCATATCGAATAAAATATGCAAAACGAATCATTAATAAAAGTATAATAAAAATACATGAATGGGCCTCATCAGTAGGCTTTAAATTTTCCATGGATAAAACTCAAGCAGTCATGTTTTATAAATATAAAAAGCAAAAAAAAGGTGAAGAAATAGATTTGAAAATCAGAAACCTTAGTATGCTAATTAGCCAAACCGCAAACTTTTTGGGATTAGTATTTGATACTTGAACTGGAAAGCCCACATAATGTACATGAAATCAGAATGAAAAAGAGCATTAAGCCTAATTAAAAAACTATCGAACACTACTTTGGGAGCCGATAGACATACCCTTACTGTACTCTATAAAGCTACATTTCTGTCTGTCATTGATTATGAAAGTGAAATATATGGCTTTTCATCAGATACAACGCTGAAAACGTTAGACCTAATTCATAATGACGGTCGTATAGTATGCTCAGGAGCCTTTAGATCATAACCATCGTCATCTTTACAAGTTGAATGTGGTGAAAATTCAGACAAATGATTCTCCAACCAAAAAATTATTTGGATTAAGAGATCTATTTATAAACAGTCATCCACCTCCTTTCCCAATTAGAGTTAGAAGATTGTTTGAGTCGCTAAATATAAATATACAGTTACCTTTAATATTACAACTACCTCCTTCTTGGACAGTGAATAAAATGAGAATTTGTACACACTTAAAATATTTATCAAAAGGTTATTCATATACTCCAGAACACAATAGACAACATGCAGTAGAACATTTAATCCAAAAAGGTCCACGTTACACAGTATACACTGACGGATCTAAGTGTCAGTACGGAGTGCTATATGCTGCAGTATCCTAGGGCAAAACGTATCAGTTCTCTCTACCAGATAATACCTCGGTATTTCCAGTCGAGTTATGTGCAGTAGTATCAGCCATCAAAATAATTAAAGAAGCCTCATTTAATAGTTTGTGATTTATAGCGACTCCAAAGTTAAAATCCAAAAAGTAATATGTACAGCAAATTGAAGTTTTCACTCCTTAAGTTGTGTAATAATGGAAAAAATATTGAATTATGTTGCCCACGTAGGGATTAAAGGAAATGAAGAGGCTGATAAAGCAGCTAAAGAAGTAGTCCACATGAGAAGAGCAAATGTATACATCCCTGTTAGTGACTACAGTCTCAGTGGTTTGGGTAGGCGGCGCCTACATGTTTTTCCGAATATGCGAACCTTCCTCTGAAGATGATATTATTACTGGAAGAATGAGTAGGCACTGTCAGGCGACAACTGGTAACCCACTCCTCTCTCCCTGAGAGGGGTAGAAGTTCCCAATAGCTGCTGGTCAATTATAGTGGATTATTTACCATATTTTTTCGTCCACATGGACTTGTTAGTTTGCTGTTATTTACCCCCTATTTAGTGCTTTTTTCTTATAATGAGCCGTAATAAGCTCTTGTCAAGTGAGAAAATAAGTCAGATAATCGCTCTGCATAAGGTGGAAGCTGCAACTAAGGATATTGCTGATGATGTGGGCATTAGTAAGCCATCTTTGAACTTTTTTACCCACCGCTGCACAGTTTGCTCACTAAACGCCCACAACATTAGCAATATCCTTCCCCCTCGACATGAGACCACCTTGGCGTGGTGAGGGGGCTCTTGAACCCCAGGAATTTGTTTCTGGGTTTGAGTCCAAGAGTCTCATATGCCATCGTATATTGTTTTGGATTAGATTTGTGGAAATTTCCACTTTTTGATAAAATTTGGTCGACCTGATAAATAGGAAAAGATATCATAGCTGGGAATGGGTTTATATCCGAAGCTAAATAGTGAGAACAGTGGTAGGACCATCAACTGCCCGATAATGTTCGGACCTGAGAGATATCAGGCGGAACTATTCTTTAGTGCTAGACCACGGATTCCAGGGGGGTCTGGTTCTAGGGATAGGACTCTCGGCATTCTATCCGGTTTGCCCATAACATGATTAGGGTGGGGATGATTGTATTCTTGAAATACTCTCAGTCCTAGCAAGCAGGTTTGGCTTACACTTGGGCCACTCTAATCATGTTGTGCCATCCCCTATGGGGTAGGGTAGGGAAGCGGACATTTGGGAGTCGGTTCTCACTTGTGCCATTGGTGGAAGAATAAACCCCATGAAAGGCTGATGATATCTTTTTAAGGTTTTCAGGGTTATTTACTTTTTTTTTTATTTTTTACTTCAGTCTTAATGCAAAGTTGTATTAATGATTTAAGTACCCCTGGACCCATTGATGGTAGCGACTCAGCACAGTTAACGACTGCAGGAACCTCCTCTGACCTCTCTCTGAAAAAATCAGAAAAAAATACGAACGTAATTACACTGGAGCCCTATGCTCCAATGAAAAACAAGCCAAAAAAACCCAAATATCTTGACCCGACATTGACCCACTTCGACTCCCTCTTTGGGAGTGCAAGTTGGTCAAGATTCCTAACCTTAGAAACAGAGAAAAAAATATCGCCATTGAAATTAGAAAACTTCCTATTGAATCGACATTCAACTACTGAAATGTCATTCAGACAAGTAAAAGAACAGATGTGGTTGATAGAAACCACTACAAGAAATCAGTCGGAAAACTACTTAAATATAAAAATATTGATAATGTAAAAGTGCATATTAAAAACATGACAATATGAACAGTGTACAGGGTACCATAGTACTCCCTGATAATGATGAACCAATAGAAAAGAAAATATTGCTAGATTCCTTAAAAAAGGTACAACAATATACAAGACTGCATGAAATTTACAACATAGCTAGTAGACGGAGTAATGAAAAATACTAAGAATAGCAAAGATAAAATTTGAAGGCCATGAATTACCCATTAAAAATTAAAAATCTTAGGCCAAAGCAGAGAACTGAGACTGTATGTCCCAAAACCACTACAGTGCCAAAACTGTAGTATGTATGGACATACAAGAAAAAATTGCCATAATACATCTGTATGTGCATACTGTGGATCTGACAAACATGCCACACAGTGGAGGTGTGGTGAACCAAAATGCGTGAACTGTGGACAAAATCACCATGCAAGATCTAAGGAATGTATATATTATATATACAATACAGAATTGAAATTACTTCAGGAAAGGACAGGAATGCCTATAAAAGAGGCCAAATTAGAATTAAAGGTTAGAGGAATGCATGATCCCGCTAAGAAACGAACTTTTCTACAGCAATAAGATCAAACAAAGAAACAAAATGAAAATAAATAAGAGTAACAAAACCCTGATAGATCAATCTCAAAGAAAAATAACCACTTTGCAAGAAGCAGCTAATAATATAGCAAAGGACCAAGAAATGTATACAAATCTTTGCTCAAATTCATTTCAGATTTTAAGAGAAATAGAATCACTAGAAGACAATACAAGCACCACAGAAATATTAAAAGATAGTTGTGATGAATTAGAAACTAAAGAGAAAAAGAGACCTTTAGAGAGAACTCCACCCAAGACCAACAAAAAACCAACTATTATTAGAGATACATCCATTAAAATAAAGGCGGGAGACCCCAAGAAAGAACATAAACCAAATAATAAGAAAATACCTTTGTCTCCTAAAGTAATAATAAAACCAATAGAAACAGATACCCAGAACTCCAAAGAAATAGCAGAGGAACAAACCATTGACAATAATGATTATGTGATGGGAGAAGAGATTACCCCATCACCAACAATAGGTGCAGCAAGAGTAAATGAAAAAACGACACACGAAAACACATGTGGATGTAATGAATGTTTCATTGAACTGTGCAACAAAAATGAAAGCATAACAAAAGACAGTTTAACAAACACTATACGAAATTTTATAAGTTACAGAAATAAAGAAACTACTAGTTTGGACACTTATGAAAAGGGCTGTATGTGCATTGGGCACATAATGTCTTATAAAGAAAAACAAATAAACATTGTAAATAGGATTTTAGAAAAAATGCAAAATGATGATCCACAAACAGAAAATAACACTTGAACACACTAACGTTATACTTTCAATAATTATATTATACAATGGAACGTAAATGGTCTACAGACCAGATTACATTTGGGAGAAATACAACGATTACTAAAGGAATATGAGCCAATGATAATATGTTTACAACATGTCAACAAAACAATACCAACAATAGGTAAATATACCTTAGTATCTACATCTAGAGAAGAAGAAGGAAATTTAGGTATTGCTATATATGTACATAACAAAGTATGTTATGACAGAGTAGCAGTAAATTTTACTGACTTGCAAATACAAGTATTAAAATATAAAAAAAAAATGATGACATAATTTTGCAAATATCATGTTTTGTACATATATTGAAATACGAAAAATAAAAAATGATAATTTCGTCATAATTACAGCACTTATTGTTATACTAAAACCAACCTAATAAAACCATAAAATCACATTAATGTTCCATGGTAAATTGATAAACTTAAAGATTTGGTTATAACTTTTAATCAACCCAATAAAAGTTAGATATTGATAAATTAGAACAATACCATGGAACCACATTAGTAGTAGGTGATTTTAACGCCCACAACCCAATATGGGACTGTCATTGTACAAACTCAAATAGAATAGGTAGTAAAATAGAAGAGTTCATGGATTCCAAAACATGTGCTGTATAAATGATGACGAAATTAGCAGATATTTTTCAAAAACACATGGAACATTTTCCTCAGTAGACTTAACTTTATGTACAACAAGCATAGTTGACAGATTGGATTGGAACACAGTTGATGACTTGCACACCAGTGATCATTTCCCAATATTAATTTCCTTATTGCAAAATAATCCTGCAAAACATGTCCCTCACTATAACATTTATAAAGCAGATTGGGAGCGATATGAAATGCACACTAGAAATATCCCACAATTTGAATATTTAAAAGACCATAATGAAACTAATAAATTTCTTGTTGATTTCATTAAAAATGCTGCTGATAAAGCAATACCAAAAGTCAAAACCCCATCCAACAAAACACAAAAGTTCCCTGGTGGTCTGATGAGTTAACAGAATTAATAAATATGAAACACTCAATAGGGAGACGATTAGATAATTTGAATAGAAAGTTCAATAAAATGAATAAAAATTACCGATATTAGAAAGAACTTTACAAAAATGACTGTATTATTACTAGAAATTGATACATTAAAACCTGTATACAATAAAATATCTGTAAAATTTAAAAGAAGTAATTCAAGGAAGAATCATTTCATGGAGGAAATACGTATCAGATCTCTCTAATAATACTCCCATACAAAAATATGGGAAAAATTCAGGAAAATAAATGGTACCCATGTCAAACCACCTAGACATGCCACATTAAAAGATGGGAAAAGAACACTTGATCCAAAAGAAATAAGTAATATAATGGGAGAAAATTTAGCAAATGTAAGTAGTGATAAGAATTTAGATGAACACTTCCACAAAAAAAAAAAAATAAAATAGAATTAATAACAATAAATTTTGAAACAATTGACCATATATATTATAATAGAAAATTTAGTATGTCAGAGATGGAATATGCTCTCTCGAACAGCAATAAATCTGCTCCTGGAGGTGACAATATTTGTTTTGAGATGATCTGCCACTTAGCACCTTTGGCAAAGTCATACTTATTAGAGTTTTATAATCATTTATGGCTTTGAAATTTATTTCCAGATGCATGGCGTAAAGCTATAATAATTCTATCCCCAAACCTGGAAAGGATCCCAGCAATGTAAATAATTACAGACCAATTTCTTTAACAAGCTGCTTATGCAAATTGTTTAGAAAATGGTAAATGCTCGACTAACATGGCACATTCGAGAAAATAAAATTTTAACTCCCACTCAGTTTGGGTCTCAGTGTAACAGATCCACATTGGATTCTCTCTGTAACTTAGAAGACCATATATGTAGAGGTTTTGAAACGAAAACAAATTACTGTAGCTGTCTTTTTGACATTGAAAAGGCATAGATACCACATGGAGGTATGCTATATTAAAAACTTTACAAAACAATAACATCCGTGGACATTTACCTAGGTTTATACAGAACTTTTTGACAAACCGCAATTTTCAGGTGAGAATTGATGATGATCTGTCTAGAACATTTCCACTTGAAAATGGTGTTCCATTGGGAAGCGTCCTTAGTGGAACACTGTTTACTTTAGCAATTAATGATATCAGTAAAAAATCTACCTATTGGCATTAAAGTAACCTGTACATGGATGATTTTGCCATATATTATTCAGCATCCCGAATAAAACATGCAGAACGAATCATTAATAAAAGCATAGTAAAAATAGATGAATGGGCCTCATCTGTAGGCTTTAAATTTTCCATAGATAAAACTCAAGCAATCATGTTTTATAAAAATAAAAAGTGGAAAAAAGGTGAAGAAATAGATTTAAAAATCAAAACCATAGTATACCAATTGGCCAAACAGCAAAAATTTTTGGGATTAGTATTTGATACCCACTTGAACTGGAGAGCCCACATTACATATGTAAAATCTAAAAGTAAAAAGAGCATTAAATCTAATTAGAAAACTATCGAACACTACTTTGGGAGCTGATAGACATACCCTTACTGTGCTGTATAAGGCAACAGTTCTGTCCATCATTGATTATGGAAAAGTATATGGCTCGGCATCTGACGCAGTTCTGAAAATGTTAGACCCTGTTCACAATGAAGGCCTTAGAATATGCTCAGGAGCCTTTAGATCATCACCACAATCATCGTTACAAGTTGAATGTGGTGAAATGCCTTTGTCTCTCCATAGAGAACTAGTAACAATGAAAAGTGCTTTAAGAATTCAAACTAGTGATTCTCCAACCAAAAAATTATTTGAATTAGGAGATGTATTTATAAACAACCATCCACCACCTTTCCCAACTAGAGCTAGAAGATTGTTTGAGTCGCTGAATATAAATATACAAGTGCCTTTAATAGTAAAATCACCTCCACCCTGGACAATGAATAAAATGAGAATTTCACACACCTCAAGTATTTATCAAAAAGTAACTCATATACAACAGAACACCATAGACAGCATACAATAGAGCATATAAACCGAAAAGGTCCACATTACGCAATATATACAGATGGATCTAAATCAGAACACGGAGTAGGATATACTGCAGTGTCCCAAGACAAAACTTATCAGTTCTCTCTTCCTAATAATGCTTCTGTATTTACAGCAGAATTGTATGGAATTGCATCAGCTATAAAAATAATTAAAGAATCATCATTCAATAATTTTGTGATTTTCAGTGATTCAAGAAGCGCTATAGAAGCTATTCAAAGTTACAAATCAAATAATAATATAGTACAACAAATTAAATTATATAATAATGGAAAAAATGTAGTAATATGCTGGATCCCTGCGCGTGTAGGGATCAAAGGAAATGAAGAAGCAGACTAAGCAGCTAAAGCAGCAACTCACATGACAAGATCAAATGTGAATATCCCTGTTACTGATTATGTAACTCACATAAAAATGGGTATCATAAATAAATGGCAATATATATGGGATGAAGAACCTGACAGTAATAAACTGAAAGAAATAAAACCTAATGTTAAAAAATGGAGTTCATCATATCAAAGAGAGAGACACGCACAAGTAATTTTAACACGCCTCAGAATAGTCCATACTCGTCTGACACATGGGCACTTAATGAGCAGCCCACATGGCCCGGCTCCTGAGTGCTCAGAATGCAGAGTAATAATAATGGTCAGACATGTGTTATGTGAATGTCCAAAGTATGACCCACAACGAATGTCTACTTTTGGAAATAGGTCAGTGAAAGAAATTTTGTCAGAATCTTTCACATTTTCAATCATTCCAATTTTGATGTTCTTGAAGAACTGTAATTTAATTAACAAAATATAAAAATAAGTAAATAATAAAAATATGAAAATCCTTTTAACATTTGAATTTTACAAAACAGAAAAATTTTAAAAATTTTGTTTAATTTATATTCTGAATTTTAATATACCATTTTAGTATGTATGTAAGGAAGTCTGAGTAAATGTATTTATTGTATGAGAGCATGTGCTTATGTGCAGTTTTTAATTTCATTTTAATTCATTCATCTTAGTATCGGATGATCTATTGGGTCCTAGCACTTGACTTCAGGCCTAGACCTAGTATTTTAATCAAATCCTTTGGGCCAGCCCTATGAGGGCTGAAAGTCAGCTCAGTGGTCTGGTTAAACTACTTTAATAATAATAGTAATAGCAATATCCTTAGTTGCAGTTTTCACCTTATGCAGAGGGATTACCTGACTTATTTTCTCACTGGACAAGAGCTTATTGCAGCTCATTAAAAGAAAAAAAATCACTAAATAGGGGCTAAGTCACTCCCATGCTGACTTGGCGTGACTAATTAGGGCTCCTTTGGTCCTTATTTGGCTACTATCCCAGTTCCTTACAATATAAGCCCAAAGATTTTCTAATGGGTTCAAGTCCGCAGGGTTTGCTGGCCATTCAGTCCAGATTATCTTGATGGGCTCGAAACCACTCTTTTACTTCTTTTGCATTATGAACAGAAGAATTATCCACCACTACATAAACTGGTTCCTGATCTGGGATGAGTGACCTTATACATAGAGTGAGGGCATCTTCTAATATTTCAGTATACTGATGGCTGTTCAACCTTTCGTTGACCTTGATCAGTTCTCCCAGACCATTGTCAGCCATCCATCCCCAAAGATCTGCTGTGATTCTACCACTCTGCTGAAAGTTTTGGATATTTTCATCCACATACCTGGAAATAAAATGATAGGCCTAGTGAATAAAAGTTATGAAAAATAATTTTGATTACTTCTAACACGGTAAAAAATGATTGCTCCAATCTATGATAGACGCTAGAATGGAATGATAAAGACACATGTTTATTGTACATATGCATATATACATACACACACACATATATACACAATACCTCGTCAGTCGATGTTGCACCCCATGAAATTTGGCTTTGTATCACAAAGAAATAATCATAGCATCACCAAAAATAAAGATATCAACATCGAAATTTTTATGGGTACTTACCAACTACTCTGCTAATACTTAATAACTCCTATCTTCTTTGTAACTGCCTTAAACATCTCAAGAACAGAATCTGCAAACCTCTGGCAAAGTTCTGGGGTGATCGACTCCCACACGGTTCGAACAGCAGCCTGGAGTTTCGGAATTGTGGAGGTTTCTTTCCCCTGAAGTCTCTGCTTGATAATCCCCCAGATGTTTTCTGTTGGGTGGGGATAAGTTCTGGGGAATTACCTGGCGAGTCTTCAATGAAGTCTACTTCACAGTCATTAAGCCAGGATGTGATCAACTTGGCCTTGTGGCATAGTGCGCTGTCCTGCTGCAAAATGGAGGTATGAGACTTGTCAAACCTCAACTCCAAACAGTCATTCAAAATGGTGTAATAACTATTAGCATTCACTGTCTCATTCCCCTGTAGTACAGTACCACTAAATCACCAAGGCCACCAAACCCGAAAGAACCCCACACCACAGTATACAAATTTAACTTTACGCTTTATTCACCTTGGAAGCAAGGGAATCTGAAACATGCTTGCACCAAACTCGATTTGGATGTGAATCCATCACCTTGAATGTGGCTTCATCAGTCCATAACACTTTCCCCCATTTTGCAGCATCCCAAGCCTTGTATATCTTAATAAAATCAAGTCCCTTCTTCTTCTGTAGTGCAGTAACAAGGGGCTTTCTCTGAGCAGAAACTTTCCGTAACCTGAGGTTGTTGTGGAGGCAATGCTGGATAGTCTGAACAGAGGTCTCTCCAAGGAGTTTAGGATTCTGTTCCTAAAGTTGACAGGCATAAGAGGTTGGATTAGTTTCCTCTTGATGCTTCAGAACTGATAAAGTGCGGAGGAGACCTTGGTGGGGGCGGGGGGTGGTTTCCCACCACCATGTGAATTGGAGGTTATCTCACTGCTGCCTCCCTCCTTGAACTCCAAACTAAGTTTTGGACGGTTTGGCTCTTCATGCCGGTCTGCTTCACTATTTTGTGGGTTTTTAACCCGATTTTACGGCACTCTATGACTCTTACAACATCATTACACTTGGTGTACTGTTTAGACACGACTCTGATGGCCAAAAATAAACAAAATGGAGCGCGCAAGAGATTAAACATGATTGTCCACTAGGTAAAAATTGAATACGTGGTCCAAATGTTGGTATCTAACACAAAATATGAGACACTTCCCTATTCCCCTCGAAGTAGGACCTTCACGTGGTGAGATTATTAAGGGCCCTGGCTTTTTCTTCTTGAACAATTTCTTATGAAGAATAAGAAATTTTCCCATACCGACGGATCCATTATAAATTTTTCGATTTAAATTTTTGGATATTTTCACTTTCGTACATTTTTCTTGGACCTGGTAAATAGGAAAAGGTATCATAGCTTAGGATTGGGTTTATATGAAGCTAAATAGTGAGAACTGTTAGGACCATCAACTGCCCATGATAATGTTCGGACCTGAGTTTTCATCGGAACTATTCTGGCGGGACTGGACCACAATTCCAGGGGGTCTAGTTCTGGGAATAGGACTCTTGGCATTCTGTCCGGTTTGCCCATAATATGATTAGGGTGGGGATGATTGTATTCTTGTAATGCTCTCAGTCCTATCAACGGGTTGGCTTACATTTTGGGCCACTCTAATCATGTTTGCCATCCCCTTTGGGGAGGGTAGGGATTGGACATTTGGGAGTCAGTTCTCACTTGTGCCATTAGTGGAGGAATGAACTCCATGAAAGGCTGATGATATCTTTTAAGGTTTTCAGTTTTTTTTTTTTTTTTTTTTTTTTTCCTCCTCCCCTCAAATCTTTATGCAAAGTGAAAATAAAGATTCAGAGTACCCTGGGCCCTTTGATGGTAGTGACTGGCACAGATGACGACCGATGGAACCTCCTCTGTAACAACCTTTCTTTGAAAAAACAAAAAAGAATCCAAATGTAATCACACTGGAACCTTATGCTCCAGTACAAAAACAAATCAAAAAAAAGTAAATATCGTCTTTATCAAAACAACCCTTGATCACTTGACTGACTCCTCTTTGGGAGTGGAAGTTGATCAAGGTTTCTAACATTGGAAACAGAACAGCAAATCTCAGCCCTAAAGTTAGAAAACTTCTTATGAAACAGACACTCAACGACAGAAATGTCGTTTAGACAAATAAAAATGAAGACGTGATTTCTTATAGAAGCTGGGAAACCAAAACCAGTCTGAGGACTATCTGTCAATAAAAAGTGTTGACAATGTAAATGTAAAAGTTAAAAAAGCATGACACTATGAATAGCATTCAGGGTACTATTGTACTTCCTGAAAATAATGACGAACCAGTTGACAAAAATATACTGTTGGACTCTCTTAAAATGAGATATACCAAAATCCAAGATTGTGAGGTATATATAATACCAAGTAAAACAAAATAATAAAGCATTAAGAATTGCAAAAATAAAATTTGAGGGTCAAGAGTTACCTCAAAAATAAAAATTTTAGGTCAAAAACAGAGAATTGAGACCTTATGTCCCAAAACCACTACAATGTCAAAATTGTAGTAAGTATGGACACACAAAAGAAAAACTGTTATGAAATGAACCTGTATGTGCTTATTGTGGATCTGACGAACATGCCACACAATGGAAATGTAGCTGAACCAAAATGTGTAAACTGTGGACAGGATCATCATGCTAGGTCCAAGGAAGTGTGTGTACTAGATATACAATACAGAGTTGAAAATGTTACAAGAACGAACAGGGATGTCTATCAGAGAGGCTAAATTGGAATTAAAAGTGAGAGGAATGCAAGATCCATCTAAGAAACATTCATATTCCTGCAATAACAAGAGCAAAAAATGAAGCAAAAACGGAAACAGATAGAAATAACAACTGCACAGACAAGTAAATCTCAAGAAAAATTAATAATTTAGAAATAAAAATAAAATTGTAAAAAATAAAGAAACAAATAACAAATGGGATGGATAATATTTTATCCAATTCATTTGAAATATTAATGCAAATAGAAACACAGGAAGGATGCTGCTACTAAAGTGACAGAAGAGGGTAGAGATAGACTAGAAATTAAAGATAAAAAGGCCTTTGGAGAGAACACCACCCAAAACGAAGAAACCAACTATTATTAGAGAAACATCAGTTAAACCAAAGATAAAGGAGATGAAAAAGGAACAAAAACAAAAACAAGCTAAAAATACCTTTATCTCCTAAAATAATAATAGAACCTATGGGCAAATGTCGAGAACACTGAAGAAGTGAAAGAGAATCATACCATGATAATGATTATGTCAAAGGAGAAGAGATTACTCCTTTCCAGTAATTGGAACAAGAGCAAATGAAAAAGAAATACACATGATAATACATGTGGATGTAATGATTGTTTCATTGAATTTTGCAATAACAACAAAAGCATAACAAAAGATGGTTTAACAAACATTATAAGAAATTTTATGAAATATAGAAAAAAAGAAAACACAGATTTGAGTAACCATGAAAATTTTGCATGTGCATTGAGCACTTAGTCTATTATAAAGGAAAAACAGATGAATGTTGAGTAAATTATTTTAGAAAAATTCCAAATTGATAATACAAAAAGAGAGTAAAACTTGACCGCTATAAAAAAATATTTTCAATAGTTATATTATACAATGGAACGTAAATGGTCTACAGACCAGATTACACCTAGAGAAATACAACGGTTATTAAAAGAATATGAACCAATGATATTATGTTTACAACATGTCAACAAAACAATATTAACGATAGGTAAATATACCTTAGCATCTGCATCAAGAGAGAAGAAGGAAATTTAGGTACTGCTATATATGTACATAACAAAGTATGTTATGACAAAGTACCTGTAAAATTTACTGACTTGCAAACGTCGAGTATTTAGAATACGAATAAAAATGATAATTACATAATTTATAATTTGTACAATCAACCTAATAAAAATTATGACGTTGACAAAATCAAAGAATTACTTAATAATACTAAGGAACCAACGTTAATAGTAGGTGATTTTAATGCCCACAACCCAATGTGGGACTGTAATTTGTACAGAATCAAATAGAGCAGGAATATAAAATAGAAGAATTCATAGATTCATATGACATGTGCTGTATAAATGATAACGAAATCAGCACATATTTTTCTAAAACACATGGAACATATTCCTCAATTGACTTAACTCTATGTACAACAAACATAGTAGACAGATTGGACTGGAATACAGTAGATGACTTGCATACAAGTGATCATTTCCCAATATTAATTTCTTTATTACAAAATAACCCCACCAAACATGCCCTCGATATAACATTTATAAAGCAGATTGGGAACAATATGAATTCACACCAGAAATATCCCACCATTTGAATATTTGAAAGACCATAATGAAACTAATGAATTTCTTGTTGATTTCATTACAAATGCTGCTGATAAAGCAATACCAAAATCCAAATCTCATCCAACAAAACACAAAGTCCCATGGTGGTCTGAAAAACTAACAGAATTAATAAAAATAAAACACCAAATTGGAAGACGACTAAATAATTTGAATAGAAAATTCAGTAAATTAAACAAAAATTACCAATATTAGAAGGAAATTTACAAAAACTGACTATATTATTATTAGAAATTGATACATTAAAACCTCTGTATAATAAAAATATCTGCAAAGTTTAAAAAGAAGTAATTCAAGGAAGAATCATTTCATGGAAAAATATGTATCATCTCTCTAAAAATACTCCCATACAAAAATATGGGAAAAATTCAGGAAAATAAATGGTACCCATGTCAAACCACCTAGACATGCCATAATAAAAGATGGAAAAGAATACTTGATCCTAAAGAAATTAGTAATGTAATAGGTGAAAATTTAGCAAAAGTAAGTAGCAACAAAAAATTTAGATGAGCATTTCCACACAAAGAAAAATAATATAGAATTAATAACAATAAATTTTGAAACAATAGAAGATATATATTATAATAGAAAATTTAGTATGGAAGAGCTAGAATTTGCTCTGTTGAACAGCAATAAATCTGCCTGGAGGTGACAATATTTGTTTTGAAATGATATGCCATTTAGCACCTTTGGCAAAGACATACTTTATTAGAGTTTTATAACCACTTATGGCTTAGAAATTTATTTCCTGATGAATGGCATAAAGCTATATTATTCAATCCCCAAACCTGAAAAGATCCTAGTAATGTAAGCAATTACAGACCAATTTCTTTAACAAGTTGTATGTGCAAATTACTAGAGAAAATGGTAAATGCTCGACTAACATGGCACATTCGAGAAAATAAAATTTTAACTCCCACTCAGTTTGGGTCACAGTGTAACAGATCTACATTAGATTTTCTCTGTAACTTAGAAGACCATATACGCCGAGGTTTTGAACGAAAACAAATTACTGTAGCTGTCTTTTTGACATTGAAAAAGCATATGATACACTACATGGAGGTATGCTATATTAAAAACTTTACAAAACAACAAACATCTGTGGACATTTACCTAGGTTTATACAAAACTTTTGACAAATCGCAGTTTTCAGGTGAGAATTGATGATGTTCTGTCTAGAACATTTCCTCTAGAAAATGGTGTTCCACAGGGAAGCGTCCTTATTGCACACTGTTTACGTTAGCAATTAATGATATCAGTAAAAATCTACCTATTGGTATTAAAAGTAACTTGTATATGGATGATTTTGCCATATATTATTCAGCATCTCGAATAAAACATGCAGAACGAATCATTAATAAAAGCATAGTAAAAATAGATGAATGGGCTCATTATCTGTAGGCTTTAAATTTTCCATAGATAAAACTCAAGCAATCATGTTTTATAAAAACAAAAAATGGAAAAAGGAGAAGAAATAGACTTAAAAATCAGAAACCATAGTATACCAATTGGCCAAACAGCAAAATTTTTGGGATTAGTATTTGATACTCACATGAACTGGAAAGCCCACATAACATACATGAAATCAAAATGTAAAAGAGCATTAAACCTAATTAAAAACTGTCGAACACTACTTGGGAGCCGATAGACATACCCTTACTTTATTGTATAAAGCAACAGTGCTGTCTATCATTGATTATGGAAGTGAAATATATGGCTCGGCATCAGACGCAACGCTGAAAAATGTTAGACCCAATTCATAATGAGGGTCTTAGAATATGTTCAGGAGCTTTTCGATCATCACCAACATCTTTACAAGTTGAATGTGGTGAACTCCTCTGTCTCTCCATAGAGAGCTAGTAACGATGAAGAGTGCTCTGAGAATTCAGACAAATGATTCTCCAACCAAAAATTATTTGGATTAAGAGATGTGTTTATAAACAATCATCCACCTTCTTTCCCAATTAGGGCTAGAAGATTGTTAGAGTCACTAAATATGTATATACAATTGCCTGTAATGTTAAAATTGCCTCCTCCTTGGACAATGAATAAAATGAGAATTTGTACACACTTGAAATATTTATCAAAAATCATTCATATACTCCAGAATACCAAAGACAACATACAGTAGAACATATAATCCGAAAAAGGTCACATTATGCAATATACACTGACGGATCTAAATCACAATACGGAGTGGGATATGCTGCAGTATCCCAAAACAAAACGTATCAGTTCTCCTTCCCAGACAAAGCCTCTGTATTTACAGCTGAGTTATGTGCAATAGTATCGGCCATAAAAATAATTAGAGAAGTCTCATATAATAATTTTGTAATTTATAGCGACTCAGAAGTGCTATAGAAGCTATTCAAAGCTATAATCCCAAAAAATAATATTGTACAACATATTAGAGAAATCAATCCATAAATTGTATAATAAGGGAAAAATATTGAAATATGTTGGATCCCTGCCCATGTAGGGATTAAGGAAATGAAGAGGCTGATAAAGCAGCTAAAGAAGCGGTCCACATGACAAGAACAAATGTAGACATCCCTATCAGTGACTATACAAAAATATATAAAAACAGTCATTGTAAAAAATGGCAAAATATATGGAATGAAGGAGAAAATAATAAATTAAAACATAAAATCCAGTGTTGGGAAATGGAATTTGTCATATCAAAGAGAGAGACAAGCACAAGTAATTCTGACACGTCTTCGAATAGGCCATACTCGTTTGACACATGGACACTTAATGAACAGTCCATGTGGCCCTCTTTAAATGCCCAGATTGCAATGTGCTGATAACAGTTAAGCATATACTGTGTGAATGTCCAAAATATAATGTGCAGCGATTATCAAATTTTGGAAATAGACCCGATAGAAGAAATTTTGTCAGAATCTTCAACGTTTCTCAATAGCACCCATTTTAATGTTCATGAGAAGCTGCAAATTAATTGGAAAAATATAAGAAAAAACAATCAATCAGTATAATGAATTTTAAAACAAGTAAATTTTATGATTTTACTGGGTTTAATTTATTTTAAATTTTAATATACCTTTTTAGTGAGTATGTATACCTGGAAGCATGAGTTTAAATGTATTTATTGTGTGAGTGTGTTCCAGTATGAAAGCTTGTATGCCTTTTTACAGCTTTTAATTTCATTTTCATTTATCATCATTGACAAGTGACCTATTAGGTCCCAGTGCCAGGCTTCTAGCCTAGACTTGTCATTCCATCCCAATCCTTCAGGCCCAGCCCTATGAGAGCTGATGGTCAGCTCAGTGGTCTGTTAAACTATCTTAATAATAATAATAATAATAACTTCCCCTATTGTTCCAGTAGAGTGTCGGAGGGGCTGAGTTATCATGCAGCCAATTTATCACAGGTCATTTATTAACCATAGAATGACACATTCAAGCAAAATGCGCCGCTCGACATTGCACACCTATAAAGCAGGGGTTTTCAACCTGGGGTATGCCAAGGGTCAGTTAAGGGGTACGCTCTCCCCACGGGTGTTAGGGTTAGGGGCCTGGCCGCCCACTGACTGCATAGCCACAGGTAAATAATTATCAACAATTTTCTTTATTTTTATGGAATTCTTTGTGTTTACAATATTGTTGGTTATGTCAGGAGAGTTGTGTACTTACTTCCCTTCAGTACTGTACTTGCAAATATACACAATGGAATGTTTTTCGGCGTTTGTTTTGTTTTCTACTGTATACAAAGTGATGGGGGTACATTATTGACATTAAAAATACCCAAAATGGTACGTGGGGAGAAAAAGGTTGAAAACCCCTGCTATAAAGTATGCAATGTCAGTATATATATATATATATATATATATATATATATATATATATATATATATATATATATATATATATATATATTACCTATCATGTGGAATTTCTGATTTCTTTTAATGCTACTTCGGCCTATCATTTCAATAGCTTTTATGAAATAAACTGAGTATATTACTGTAGGACTATTTTTGTATTATTTTATATCTGAGCTTCCAAAGAATTAAAACTAGCAAGAAGCTCCATTCCCCTCCATAAAGCTTACCTTGTATTAACTGGATGCCATCAGTGAAGACTACCATGCCCATGTGTGGAGAATGTCTTCTCATTACAAAAGATGACTTTCTTCCAGAAATCATCAGGCACTGGATCATACTGTAAAGCAAACTTCTCTTCTTTATGTATCCCTGTCTGGAAGGGTTTCTTGGCAAGAATATGATGAAATATCTTTGCCTCATGTAGCTGGTTACAAATGGTAAGGGCATCAACTTGAAGGATATTTTCTCTCTTGATAGCAACAGCGGTTGTCAAGGGAGTAAGGGGAGCAGCTACAATGATCTGATGATCTTCTTCAGCAGTGGTGCAACGGGTCTTCCTCTTTTTTTTCAATATATATATATTTCCTCTTTCTCTTTGTCGTCGTATCCATCTATACACAGTTAGTCTGTGTATGCCAAGCTGCCGAGCAATATCTCCGTTAGAAACATTAGCCCCTTGCAAGCTAATTATCGATGACCTAAGAGAGATTGTGGTGTGGTTGCGACTGTTATCCATCTTATCGGTGCAAGTGAGATATAGTTTAACTTCCTGCCTAAATGTGGCGTCACATGATAAAATACGATGATATGAGATTTTTTCTTTTTTGTGTTTTTGACAACAATTATGGTAGAATTATTTCTTTATTTATATAACATCGTTGATGATTATTTAGTCTTATTTTATTAATTAATATGCTTTTATTTAGATTTGAAATATAGTTTCTTCTTTGACTCTTGCCTAATCATCTGACGCAAAATTTTTCAAGATCTTTCGTTATTTTTCGTATTATGAATTTTCACTCTCCATTCTTTTTTATATTGTTAACCGTATGATTAATAACCAAAATGGAATAAGAAAAGCACATTTCACTGTATATATCCAAAGAATAAATTATTGTTAAGTGAACAAAAACTTATGGAACATGTTGTAATACATTTTTGAGTGACAGTACCACCCTTGTTGAATCAGTACATAGTTGGTCCTAGCACAAGTGCATGAAAGGTGCTCCATATATGAAAGGCTGTGGTTTGTATACCTAGGAAAAATACAAGTTGCTGCAAATTTTAATATATATATATATATATATATATATATATATATATATATATATATATATATATATATATATATATATATATATATATATATATATATATAAGATATGAAGGCATGTGGTTATTAGAATTATATATATATATATGTATATATACATACATACATACATACATACATACATACATAACTGAATCACGAAAATATGGAACGTGATGAACATATAAATAAAGGCAATGTCACGAAGTAAATAGAAATAATGGAGTGATGCTAGGCGTTTCGACTTCTGTCCTTTACTTAGCAGACATACAGAAATATAAAAATAAGTTTACAAAGAAAGCTCGTATAAATGACAGATGGGGATTATAAAGGAAAATGTGTACCTGGGATCCAACACAGTTGAAGAGTTAAAAAGAGTTTTTACAAAAGATCAGGCCCAACTGCTCAGAATCAGGGACAAGTCAATTAAAAGGTTATACAAGGAAAGATACTGACCACCAAAAAATGACCGTGGAAAGAATAAGCTGATTACATGTGTTATAAAAGTACAA
>NC_089766.1:25184107-25189107 GCF_040412425.1 Macrobrachium rosenbergii | reverse complement strand
AAACAAAGAAAAGTCTTTAATTTGCAATACAGTGGTAACATTTAATAGTGTTATTAAATAAGCTAAGTGTCCATTTGAATGACTTGTCAAGTATTACTTCTTATGATGTGCATAGAGTAATGGACGCTTCAGTACCATCTAACAATCGTTTTTGTCCATCCTCCAAACCAGCGACAATCGCTCAGGGCTTTTGGTGCACCCGTCATGGATGGAGCCACTTTCCGTAGAAGGAAGTCAAATCTACAAGCCTAAAGACGGCAATAACTGGGACTCCTCTTTTGGCGCCTGTGGTGGGTCCCATAACCTTTGGCTCAATAGTGTTCGTCGAGGCATTGCAAAAAACAAGGCTACAAACCTTTCCTATCCAGACTTTTATCCTGTTCGCCTTTGGACTCGGCCCATTTGAAAGCACCAGGGAAACATTACGGACAAAGTTAGCGCGGAAAAAAAGAAAAGAAAGAAATGAAAGGAAAGGGAAAGAAAATATGAAAGTAAACAGGTGCAGTTGATTACACCATTCTTTCACAAAGCCACGAGGGAAATTGTGTTTCTAGTCAGTCGCATTTGTAAGACCTATTTGTTTACTTTCATTTTCCATTTGGTCCGAACCTTACTCCTCGTTTGAAACACGAAGCACTTGCATCAGTTTTGGGTTGTTATTTGCACTAGTATGCCACTAACAGAGAGAGAGAGAGAGAGAGAGAGAGAGAGAGAGAGAGAGAGATATTATTACTGTATTTGAGCATCCTAGTATTTATTGAGTTGATTTCTTTCATAATGTAAAGATTTTAGTTTTTTTGATGATAATTTATCCAAATCTTTAAAATTGTTTCCTACAAAAGAATATAATTTTGCTGATATAATTACTGATTTTCAGCATTCAGTTTATCTACAATATTGATTTTCATCAGAAATTATCAAAACCTCATTATTTCCCCATTAAGCTGTTTTGTCGTAAATTAAAACTAATTCCTACAGTAATACTTTAAGGATCCTCAAGTCTATTATTAATACTATTTTTAATCTAAATAAACATGTTTTTTCTTTAAATATCATTTGTAATCGCGAAGACTATATTTTCGGTAGTTGATTGAAGAAAATGAGTTTTATTGCACGTCTTAAAAATTCTTGAGTCTTGTTTTTTGTTATGAATAACCTGCATTTATCGAAGTGGGATTTATTTATTTAGAGACGCCAAGACTGAAATTGCAGCGCTCTATATTAGTATTACTTACAATAAAAAATATAACAAAATAGACAAAAGGTACGAAATCTAACACATTGTAAATTAGGCCGTGACTGCGAATACGGACCCGTGCACCAAAATAAATCCTCGAGATAGGTCCTGCTCCCCGTATCCCTCACTTCCTTACTGCTGATAGGGATCCGCATCCCAGCACCGCATTTCTAGTGGTACGGTCAGCGGTGCCGTATGGCCTTGGTATGAGCTCCTCAGTACATGACAACACAGTGAAGTAGTACTAGTGGTTTTGGGCTCTTACGTAGAGTTTTGGCATGGATCATCCAGCCTTAACCTGTTAGCCTCGCTTAGAGTCACTCTACACATAAGGGTTGGAACCCTATTCTCCATCTGTGGAATTAATTATTCTGTTTGCAGTACGTATTTGTAAACCGTTAGTTAGAGATATATTCCCGGTTTATCCACTATACAAAGTCAAAGACTGAGTCTTAACTGGGATGCCAATTTGCAGACCCGTGTTAATAGATCCACTCTGGCAGTATTTTTCCCCACAAAACTTGAGCTTCATTTGTAGAGCTTGTCACAATGAGTATCTGAAATTCTTTGACTGCCGACTTGAGCTCGTCTGGTGAGCTGAATCTCACTGAAGTTAGCTTCGTGGGTATCTTGCTCATGAAGGGAAAAGGCTGATTGGTTAATAATACGTCTGCGCCATACGTGGCCCTCACCTTACAATGAAAAACCTTAATGTACGATTTCCCCACCTACAGAATTTGCAACATAGGATATTTCCCTTTCTAGCCCTTTTTTATGTAAGTTATTTTGGTTAGAAATGAGAAGAAACAAAGTAATCACAAAACAAAAGTTTTAAAATATTTACCGATGCATCTGAACACAAAATTAAGGTTCTCAGCGTTGTCAGTAAAATCATAGACCATCTACAATAAAAATCAGAATTTTAGATGATCATTTTGAAAAATTTTTTTTTTGTATTGTTGAGTGAATAAGAGCATAATTCGAAAGCCAGGGCATTGTTTACTTCTCTTGAACATCCATATTGATATCCATATCATAAAGCTCATATAGTCTTTAGGCGAAAGAGAATCATCATGAATGCAAAGAATAGGATTTTTAAAGATGGACCGTAGAGGTAAGATGGAAATGAAACGAGTAAAACAAAAAAAGCAAATAAGTTTATGGAATGAGCAGCGAAAGGATACACAGTATATATGCATACGTAAATGATATTTAAGTTCTAGTAAATGCTTAGAAGTTATCAGAAATTGCTTAATTTCCTATGAATAATAGCTAGCAATCGCTCGTGTTTCAAAGCAATTGCTTAAAAAAGTTTAAGGCAGCTTACGACGTGCTTGAAACTAGTGAACTACACGTGATGGCAGATTTTCTTCAAATTTGTATAAGGAAAACTCGTCAAAATTGCTATATGGTGTTTATATATATATATATATATATATATATATATATATATATATTATATATATATATATACATATATAATTTGTGTTATATATATATATATATATATATATATATATATATATATATATATATATATATGTGTGTGTGTGTGTATGTAATTATATGTATAGATATATATATATATATATATATATATATATATATATATATGTAATGTGTGTGTGTGTGTGTGTGTAGTTCTATATATACATACAAAAACATACTTATACATGATATACATATAATATGTAAATATATGTGTGTATGTATGTGTGTATCGCTTTATGTGTTCATAAAATATTCAACCCGAGCAGCAGATAAAAGAACTATCACTAAAGCTTCTACTGTAACAACAACTGCAGCATTCCTTGACTTTTACAAATTCTCTTACCATTTCCCATTACCGTTGTAAGTGTAAAGTAATACTGGAGGTTTGAAAATCACAATCACATATAATACGTATTCACGTCCTCCAGTAATATATATATAAGGAGCAAAAAAAAATATATACATATATATATATATATATATATATATATATATATTATATATATAGTATATATATATATATATATATATATATATATATATATATATATATATATATATATATATATATATATAAAACTTCTACGAATGTTTGAAAACAATATTTGATTCGGAGTTAAGGATACCCAAGAGGCACTTATCCCATGGATTATTTATATATATCTTGTTCCTTATTGCATTGAAATGAAACTGATTCTGTCTGAAACGAACCGGTAATCAAAGCCAAACTAACCAGAAAACTCAAAAGAGCTTCTGCGTATACATATCGGTGAGCTGGATCCATCTGCAATGTCTAGCACACACAAGTCGCACGTGGCTGGGTCTCGAAGCAAAAGCTCGGAATCCATTAAGCAAAAGGTAGCAAACGATGATTATCTTTATTCGGAAGAGTTTAAGCAATTACTCTTTGCCTAAGCTTGTGCTACCTTCCCCCTGATCGCAAGTCCTTGACGAGGTGGGCGCCGTAGGGATCCTCTGCAGGGAGAGTATTCTCTTGTACGCCTACTCTCTGTCATGTGGATTCAACCAAATATTGGCACCTGTAAATCTTTTACCCCTCCTCCTCTTAATTTCCCCCTTCCCTTCCTCTTTCGTTGACGACCTTGGCATGGCACTGAATTATGGACACCACTGCTCTTGTAACTTTGAAGGGGGTAGAGTGCGATGGCATGCCGCTCCACCCGTAGAACTAGAGTGCCCGACGTGGTCGAGCGGTGGGGAAAGTTTTATGTTAAGCCATAAAACTTTGTGACAGATCATAGTTTTCAGGTGAGAATTGATGATGTTTTGTCCGGAACAGTTCAACTTGAAAATGGTGTTCCACAAGGAAGCGTCCTTAGTGGCACATTGTTTACTTTTGCAATAAATGATATCAGTAATAATCTACCCATTGAAATTAAAAGTAACCTGTATATGGACGATTTTACCATATAGTATTCAGCACCTCGCATAAAACATGCAGAACGAATTATTAATAAAACCATAATTAAAATAGGGGCCTCATCTGTAGGCTTTAAATTATCCTTGCATAAGATTCAAGCAGTCATGTTTTATAAAAACAAAAATGTAAAAAAGGTGAAGAAATAGATTTAAAAATCAGATACCATAGTTTACCAATTGGCCAAAAAGCAAAACTTTTTGGATTAGTATTTGATACTCGCTTGAATTGGAAAGCCCACATAACATACATGAAATCAAGACGTAAATGAGCATTAAATCTAATAAAAAAACTATCGAACACTACTTGGGAAGCTAATGGATATACCCTTACTATATTGTATAAAGCAACAATATTATCTATCATTGATGATTAAAGCGAAATATGCGGCTCAGCATCAGACGCAACGCTGAAAATGTTGGATCCAGTTCACAACGAAGGCCTCAGAATATGTTCAGGAGCTTTTAGATCATCACTAACCTCTATCTTTCAGGTCTCTCTCTCTGAACTCTCTCTCTCTCTCTCTCTCTCTCTCTCCATAGATCTAGAGTTTGTAACAATGAAGGGTGCCCTAAGAATTCAGACAAGTGATTCTCAAAAAAGAAAAAAAAATTGAATCACTCACCACCTTTCCCTTTTAGAGCTAGAAGATTGTGTGAGCCACTGAATATAGATATTCAATTGCTTTCAGTAGTAAAATTACCTCCTCCTTGGAGTATCAATAAAGATAAGAACTTGTATACACTTAAAATATTTATCAAAAAGTTACTCATATACCTCAGGACACCATAGATAACATACAATAGAACATATAAGCCGAAAAGGTCCACATTA
>NC_089766.1:25121607-25176607 GCF_040412425.1 Macrobrachium rosenbergii | reverse complement strand
GGCGTAAAGCTATAATAATTTGTATCCCCAAACCTGGAAAGGATCCCAGTAATGTAAGTAATTACAGACCAATTTCTTTAACAAGCTGCTTATGCAAATTGTTAGAGAAAATGGTAAATGCTCGACTAACATGGCACATTCGAGAAAATAAAATTTTGACTCTCACAGTGTTAATAGATCTACATTAGATTCTCTCTGTAACTTAGAAGACCATGTACATAGAGGTTTTGAACAAAAACAAATTACTGTAGCTATCTTTTTTGACACTGAAAAAGCATACGATACTACATGGAGATGCTATATTAAAAACTTTGCAAAACAACAACATCCATGGACATTTACCTAGGTTTATCCAAAATTTTTTTTTTAACAAATTGCAGTTTTCAGGTGAGAATTGATGATGTTCTGTCTAGAACATTTCCACTTGAAAATGGTGTTCTACAGGGTAGCGTCATTAGTGGCACACTGTTTACTTTAGCAATTAATATCAGTAATAATCTACCTATTGGAATTAAAGGTAACTTGTATATGGATGATTTTGCCATATATTATTCAGCATCTCAAATAAAACGTGCAGAACGAATCGTGAATAAAAGTGTAATAAAAATAGATGAATGGGCCTCATCTGTATGCTTTAAATTTTCCATATATAAAACTCAAGCAATCATGTTTTATAAAAATAAAAAATGGAAAAAAGGTGAAGAAATACATTTAAAGATCAGACACCATAGTATACCAATTGGCCAAACAACAAAATGTTTGGGATTAATATTCGATACTCACTTGAACTGGAAAGCCCACATAACATATGTAAAACCAAAATGTAAAAGAGAATTAAATCTAATTAAAAAACTATCAAACACTAATTGGGGAGCTGATAGACATACCCTTGCTGTTCTGTATAGAGCAACGGTGCTGTCTATCATTGATTATGGAAGCGAAATGTATGGCTCAGCATCGGATGCAGCGCTGAAAATGTTAGACTTTGTTCACAATGAAGGCCTTAGAATATTCTCAGGAGCCTTTAGATCATTACCAGAATCATCTTTACAAGTTGAATGTGGTGAATTATCTGTCTCTCCATAGAGAGCTAGTAACAATGAAAAGTGCTCTAAGAATTCAGACAAGTGATTCTCCAACAAAAAAAAAAAAAAATTTTGAATTAAGAGATGTATTTATAAATAACCATCCACCACCTTTACCAATTAGAGCTAGAAGATTATTTGAGTCGCTGAATATAAATATATAGGTGCCTTGATAGTGAAATCACCTCCTCCCTGGGCAATGAATAAAATTTGAATTTGTACACACCTGAAATATTTTTCAAAAAGTTACTCATATACACCAGAACACCATAGACAAAATACAATAGAGCATATAATCCGAAAAGGTCAACATTACGCAATATATACAGATGGATCTAAATCAGAGCATGGAGTAGGATATGCTGCAGTTTCCGAGACAAAACTTAAAAATTCTCTGTACCTAATAATGCTTCAGTATTCACAGCAAAATTGTGTGCAATTGCATCAGCTATAAAAATAATTAAAGAAACAGTATAATGGTCTCATCTTTCGGAGACCAGCAAGTTCAAAACAAAAACAAGCAATTGGGCTGGAATGACTGACGAAAGGTGACAAGCAAAGAAGGAGCAGAACAAAACCACAAAATACAGCCTTAAGATTAATTTATTATATACGAATGTACAAGTGAGTTAGGTCCACTTACAAACAAATCAAATAAATATTATACATAATGAATTAACAATAACAAAGCAGCAACAGTAAAAACCCAGTTAAATAGTCTAAACTCAATAAACAATTCATAAGCAGCATAACCATAACAAAAAAATCATAAATAAAACCACAGCATAAATGCAAAATCAGTACGATACATGTTATGGTAAATACAAAACTAGGCAGTTGAATACATGTTATAATAAACACAAAACCAGGCAGCATAATACACACAAAAACACAGCATTATAAATGTACAACAAATGCAAAAACAGGCAGCATAATACATAATACAGTCATAGTAAAATGAACACACAAGACAAACAGTCACAAACAGACAAACTCCTAAGAGTTGTCGAGACAGCCATTTGCTGCCGAAGGAACAAATCCTCACACATATGACCAACAGCGGTTGAGCCATCGAAACATCCACAGAAAACTGCGGCTGCTGCCATCACCCTCAAGGTGATCCTCACACAGATGACCAACAGCGGTTGAGCCATCGAAACATCCTCAGAAAACTGCTTCTGCTGCTATCACCCTCAAGGTGTTCCTCACACAGATGACCAACAACGCTTTAGCCACTGAAACATCCTCAGAAAACTGTGGCTGCTGCCATCACCCTCAAGGTGATCCTTAGAAAACTGCTGCTGCTGTGTTCTCGACAGACCATTGTCAAGAACCTGCTGATCTGCTTTCTAAAACCTGACTTGCTGCTGCCCTGGACCTGACTGACTGCTGCCCAGGACCTGACTTGCTGCTGCCCTGGACCTGACTGACGCTGTCAAAGTCACTGAGAGAAATGTCAACTTCTTCCACAAAGAAAAAACAAAAATAAAGGAGGCAACAACTCACCAAGGGGACAATTGGCAAACGATTGTCCCATTAAAGCAACCGCTAAGCCTGACAAACAACATTCAATAATTTTGTGATTTTTAGTGACTCGAGAAGCGCTACAGGAGCTATTCAGTGTTACAAATACAAAAATAATATTGAACAACAAGTTAAATTATTTCTCCACAATTTATGTAATAATTGAAAAAGTGTAGAAATATGTTGGATCCCTGCCCATGTAGGGATCAAAGGAAATGAAGAGGCAGATAAAGCAGTCAAAGAAGCAACCCACATGACAACATCAAATGTGAATATCCCTGTTGCTGATTATGTAACACATAAAGGCGGGAACTCATAAATGAATGGCTATATGTATGGAATGAAGAACCTGAAAATATTAAATTAAAACATGTAAAACCTATCATATCAGAGAGAAAGAGACATGAACAAGTAATTCTAACACGTCTCAGAATAGGCCATACTCCTCTGACACATGGACATTTAATGAGTAGCCCATATGGTCTGGCTCCCGAGTGCTCAAAGTGCAAGGTGATAATAACGGTCAGACATGTATTGTGCGAGTGTCCAAAGTATAACAAACAGCGACTGTCAACTTTTGGAAATAAGTCATTGAAGGGAATTTTGTCAATCTTTTACGTTTTCAGTCGTTCTGATTTTGATGTTCACGAGGAACTGTGATTTAATTAATAAAATATAAAAATAAATAATAAATGCACGAAAACCCTTATAGCATTTCTCGAATTTAAAAAAAAAAAAAATTTTAAAATATTACTCAACTTATTCTGAATTTTAATATGCCTTTTTAGTGTGTATGTAAGGAAGCATTAGTAAATGTATTTATTGTATGTATGTGTTCTAGTTTGAGAGTGTGTGCCTATGTGCAGTTTTGAATTTTATTTTAATTTGTTCATCATCACACTGAATGACCTATTGGGTCCCAGTGCTTGGCCTCAGGCCTAGACCTGTTACTTTATTCTAATCCATCAGGCCAGCCTTATGAGAGCTGAAAGTCAGCTAAGTGATCTGGTTAAACTACTTTAAGAATAATAATAATAATAATAATAATAATAATAATAATAATAATAATAATAATAATAATAATAATAAAATAATAATAACTCAATATTTTGTATACGGTTTACAGTGGCTAGGTTTTGATCGTGTCAGGTCAGTGAATAGCTTATTTTCATGTAGCAACAAATACGGATAGAATCATTTAGCTGGTCTTCATAATTGTTAACATTTCCTCGCTCACCAGTTCTTTTTGGGTTTGTAAACAGAACTGCTACAGTCTCCTCCATATTTGACTTTTGGACGCCGACGTTATCGGTGCACGTGAAGTCTGATTCATAAGATTATAGTGCATATTATAGTTTACTTCAGTCTCATGAAATGAAAAATGTTTCCGTTTAGAGCATACTTCAGAACCTGAAAACTATGAGATAAATATATTCGAAAAAATCAATAATAGTTATCTAAGAACCATACTTTTTTTTTTTATGCCATAATATGAAAATGTCAGCAACATTGAGTGGTTCTTATAGTCACCAGTGGATGGCACTCAGTGTTGCCCTTTTAGCCAGATATAGTGTAAAATTCCGATTTGGGGAAGGACTTGTAGTGACCAGATCGCTTGGGGTAATTTGGTTGAAAGACGTCTTATTGTATATACAATAATTGAATGACACATGAAAATATTCAAAATTACTCCATCGTCTGAAGACAATTTCAGATGAGATGCTTAGGGGTAATGAGCCTAAGCTTCACCCAATTTTAGCTAATTTCTTGTATTTTTTGTGCGCGTATAAGTGTATTGCTGGTATATAGCTTAAAATATGAACAGTAAGCACTTTCCTTCCGAGGACTTGAACTGAAGACCATATTTTGCTTGGCCATGATTTTTTTGTCCGTCTCCTAAGTTTTATTGAAACTATAAAAAATCTGATAACTAAATTCAGTTTTTTTTTTTACAGAGTCACATTTGCCTCACTCGCAGTTTTTTTTTTTTACAGAGTCACATTTGCCTCACTCGCAGTTTTTTTTTTTTACAGAGTCACATTTGCCTCACTCCAGTTTTTTTACAGAGTCACATTTGCCTCACTCAGTTTTTTTTTTTACAGAGTCACATTTGCCTCACTGCAGTTTTTTTTTTTTAGTCACATTTGCCTCACTCTGCAGTTTTTTTTTTACAGAGTTCGCAGTTTTTTTTTTACAGAGTCACATTTGCCTTCGCAGTTTTTTTTTTACAGAATTTGCCTCATTTTTTTTACAGAGTCACATTTGCCTCACGCAGGGGTGCCCTTTAGCTCGGAAAAGTTTCCTGCTAGCTGATTGGTTCAAGTATTTTGTCCAAATAGCATCGTTTTCAAATAATTACCAAGTAATGTGAATCGAAACTTATTTGCTAACCTAAATTTCTCCCTCAGATACATGTTTTGTCAATAAATAATGTTAACGAATAAAGAGATTATAAAGTATTGTGATGGTAAGTCTAGATTTAATAACAACACCCGCCGAAGTCAACGACAGGAGTTTGTTTTCGGATGCACGCTGCATAATTTTTTTTATTTTTCACATATTTTAACACCAATTGAGATAAATTACACTAAGCATAAGAAAAACATATTATAAACTTTCTTTGAATACCAGAATCTACTAAAAACATGGAATTAATAAAACTCGCTGTTGGTGAAAATTTCCGGAGAGGTAAAAGGAACAGCCTGTGGCGGCCTGGTGGGAAAACTATCCCAGCTGACTGCCATAGCAGCAGTTTTTCGTAATAATATAGTTCGTCCTATCTCTTTCAGTTGATGATAGTCTTTCTTTGTGTCTCTTCGTAATATTTTGCTTAATGTTTTTCCACATTTCCATTCCTCACATAATATCTATCTTTTTTTTCCCATATCCCTTCTTTCGTGTCTGGGAGGTCCTGATATCTGCACTACCATTCCTTACCCTCTTTGGGAAGTGTTGGCTTGAAGGGAAGCATATGCCAGTCTCATTAAAATAGTATAGATGGGGGATAAAAAATACTATGTTTATTTGATATATTGTGAGCTACTGAACAGGTTTACAGAATAGGCTTACTTGCTACACAGCATACAATTTATATTATCATTATTATTTATTTACTTATTGACACAAGGTGCAAAATATATTTTACAATTTCCATATCAAAAAAGTCAAAATAAAAAAACAGAAATATAGATGTCATTATTAAGAAAAAAATACTACCTAATTGTATCCATCTTATCTAAATCAAAATGAATTTGTTTACAATGTTCAAAAACAAAATACAATAACACTAAAATATACAAAACATATAGCAACATTGAATTGTTCTAATATTTATGTAATGGTGGTTACATAAAAAAATAATAATTATAATTTAAAGAATGTTATTTGTATAATCCTACATAATCAAATGGAACTAGTTTTATTTATAAACACACCATTTCATCATCACTCATGCTCTCATCAGACTCTATATTCATGATGAATTGATCAAGCAAATGGTCAAGAGCCACATCTTTGGCTCGATAGTCAGTTTCAGTTTTCCTTACATGCCTCATAGCATTTTGCCAATGTTGTGGGGTTACATGAGTAATTACTTCTTGTGTAATTTTTTCAACATTTTTCAAAGACTGGTTGCTATTAGAATTTCTTTTCTTATTTCTGTTTTTACTTGGGCCCAAATTAGTTCGATTGGATTGAACATGCAGTGATAGGGTGGCAGTCTTAGCACTTTGTGGCCGTGATTAGCAGCTGTTTGATCTGTTTGATATAGCTCGCTTTGCTTATGAAGCTTGCATACATATCTCAAGGACTTCAAGTATTGTAAGAGCAGGATCATGATCAATTTTATTTGACTTTAACCACTGAAGTATTTGGCACTTTTTGTTGCTAATGGTTGAAACTTTGTTTAATATTTTAGAATGATATGGAGCATTATCAATAATAATAAGGGATTGATTATTGATGCTAGGAAGAAGCTGATTTTCAAACCAAAATTTAAACGTTTTACAATCCATGGATTCATGATAATCACCCTTTGATCCATTTTTTGACTTAAGCATAAGTAAAGCTCCATCTGTAAAACCTTGACTACCCCCAGCATGTATGATTATAAACCTTGCCCCCTTTCCCAGATTTTAGCTTAGGTCCTACTGTTCCGTCTTCATTTGTCCAACACCGTTCTATACTAAGATTTTGGTTTACCCACGTCTCGTCTAGACATACTTCTGGTCTGGGGTTTAGGCTTTCTCTGTTGCTTTTTATTTCTCTAAGATATTTATTCCTGGCATTATCAATGTCACTTCTCTCCATTAAGAATTTTCTCCCACTCATAACTTTTCTAAACCTAAATCCCATATTCCTAACTAATTTATATAGAGAACTCCTTGAACCACTGAAATTTACAGGTGGCTCTTTTATTCTTTCTAATAAGGAGGATATCGTGGGTAGCTCTCCTCTCTCATAAAAAGAAAGGATCTCTCTCTTTATACATTCCCTGTCAAAATTGTCAACCTGATCTACAACTGTAGATTTTCTCTTTGTGGGAATGGGCGAGCGAAATATACCATCACATGACCTTATATTTTGTAGTTTGAGTCGTTGAACTGTTTGCACTGAGACGCCTGTTGCAACTGCGGTGTTTGTTAAAACATCGGTCATTTTCTCATACCATCCTCCATGAGCGGTGAACTTGAAAACACTCGTAACCATATTCCGGCTTTGACTGGTGACCTTGGTGCCTCGAGAGTGTTGAGAGCAGGAGGCTGCAGTATTATTGACAGTGGATGTTGCCATGTTGTTTGCACTGCATGAAGCAAACCCTGTGAATAAAGTCTTACCTTAACATAACTTGCACCTGACTGTGGAATACACCATTTCATAAAAGAATTAAAATTATCCTAATGTTTATGAATTTAGAGAAAATTACCTAGATAGGTAGGCCTAGTTATTCATATGGTATCCACATGCCAGCAAATGTTGATGGGCAAGAAAACTTTTCAGATACACATTATCTTTTATAGGTTTTTGTGCTGAAGCCTTTTGTTATATCATTATGATAAATATGAAGAGGGCTATTTTTTCTTTTACATAATAATAATGTACTTCCCTTATTATGGCTTTATTTCTTGCACACATTTCAAACTAGGCTACCCTATGCCTGTGTGTCTTACACCATTTTTTGACAATTGCAATAAATTTTGCTTAACTCTTTAAGATAAGGAGTAACAGTAAACAGTAGCTGATGCTTGATATAAGTTAGGCTAGGTGTATGTAGGCCCATGATGCAAGTTCTTATAGAAAGAGTTTGCTAATTTTGTCGTAAAGGTATAGATTCTATTAGTAGCACTATTTTCGGTCTGAGGATACTGTAGTGTTCCATAAATTGTATAAAAATCACAATTAAACGAATTCATAATTTTACCGAGTTACAACCGCGATACCCCTCCCTTCCCCTTCCATCCCCGCCTCGGTATTTGATAGTAGATGCCTATAGCCTACTAATCCTTAAAATGTATATGTGTATAGTATATTTTCTACTCAGTCACATATTCTTTTACTTTTCAAAATATCCGCAGAAACTCGTGTTAACATTATATGTGTCCTGAACAGAACGCAAAATAAGAAAATAAGTTTTCTTATCTCGCATTGTCTGCTGTAACTTACATGAAAGAGTAAGTTGTTAATTTCTGCGAAATATATTTTTATTAGTGTGCACCTACAAAAAGAAGCATAGAAACTATTTAATTGCAGATATAGCCATTAAAGTAATCTCAATAACATAACACTGATTTCAACACTTACATAAATCAGGTAAAAGCTGCAATGACATAAATCAGGAAAATGCTGCAATGACAATCAGTTGGGATATTTTCCCACCAGGCCGCCACAGGCTGTTCCTTTTACCTCCCCGGAAGTTTTCACCAACAGCGAGTTTTATTAATTCCATGTTTTTAGTAGATTCTGGTATTCAAAGAAAGTTTATAATAACATGTTTTTCTTATGCTTAGTGTAATTTATCCCAATTGGTGTTAAAATATGTGAAAAATAAAAAAAAAATTTTGCAGCGTGCATCCGGAAACAAGCTCCTGCCGTTGACTTCGGCGGGTGTTGTTATTAAATTTAGACTTACCATCACAGCACTTTATAATCTCTTTATTCGTTAACATTATTTATTGACAAAACATGTATCTGAGGGAGAAATTTAGGTTAGTAAATAAGTTTCGATTCACATTACTTGGTAATTATTTGAAAATGATGCTATTTGGACAAAATACTTGCAACCAATCAGCTAACAGGAAACTTTTCCGAGCTAAAAGGGCACCCCCGCGAGTGAGAGCGAATGCGCCTCGGTAAAAAAAAAAAAAAAAAAACTGAGTTTAGGTAGAAAGCGTTCCGTAATATTTTTTGAGAAAATCCGTTAATTCTAAAAAAACGGGGCATAAGTGACAAAGATTTTTATTGGTTAATCAGTGACGTAATGGAGGCCTTCCTTATGTGATAAATGTTTGTTTAACAGGTATCTGTAAACCTTGTTTTTCTGACAGACTGTTTTAGTAGGAAAAAAAATTGTTGCATTTAAGCTGAAACGAAAGTTTAGATTAAGTATCAAAGTAAAATGTGATATCGTTTGCTCTTGTGTGCTTTCAGTGATGAAAATTTTAATTTTTATAAAATCCAGTAGATAACGATTGACTGTTGAGATACTATATCTAGAAATAAAAAAAAAACCATAACACCTCTCTCTCTCTCTCTCTCTCTCTCTCTCTCTCTCTCTCTCTCTCTCTCTCTCTCTCTCTCTCTCTCTCTCCTAACCAAGTAGTTGATATTCAGCCTGAATTTCTGTAAAATGTTTTCTTACCCCCTCTACATCGGTTTGTAATTTTTGAAAGGTGGCTACAATTGCAAAAGAAAAAGAAGTAGAAAACCAGTTGAGGTGTCAATAACACGTGAAATACAGTGAATAGTTGATAAGAATATATAGGATAACAGCTGGGAAAAGGGATAGGTGTTGGCCAAACATTTATCTTTTCATAATTTTTTCGAAACATTGCTAAAACTTTGTCACCACATTTTAATTACAGAACATGTACTGTAGCTTTTTGTGCACTGTAAATTTCATTGTATCAGGTAAAGTTCTCGAATGACTTTCATGATTTCCTGTTTTTCCTTGTCCAAATATAGGGCCACACGACACCCCCTGCCCCTTCTGGCTTCTCCCAGTGGGAAACTTATTGTTCAGGTATCACTCACTCTTGAAAAGCAGATTGAATAATTATATGGGAGATCCAGTCTCTCCTTCCATTAGAATGCTTAGCTTAGAGCACACGAACGTCACTTACTACTAATTACATTAAAGAGGGAGTTAGAGAGGCAGAAGGAAATGCTTTGCATATCGGAGTAGGTAAAGGGAGAAGAGAGACTTATCGTCATTTAGTGCATCACAAGAGGATATGAAGAAGTACTCGATATAAAAAGATTGATTTTCTCGTGTGGATAACTCTAAGCATAATGAATGCGAGTGCAAACCGCCAGCCACATATTTTAACAGGTGTGCGTAGCCTACCCGTAACAACACAATAAAAATACTTCGTCACTAAGATAGATGGGTATCATGACATCCTTTTTCATTAAGAACCAGCCACTCTTTGTCGATCAATATATATATATATATATATATATATATATATATATATATATATATATATATATATATATATATTTCTTTTCTTTATATATATATATATATATATATATATATATATATATATATATATATATATATATATATATATATATATATATTTTTTTTTATGGTTATCACCACCAGATCGCTAACTTTTAAGAAACTTATGGGGGGAAAATACCAGACAGCAGGGGTACAGGCAGGCCCACAAGTCTTGGAGTGGGAGGAGAGTTTTAGCAATTATCAGTCACAACCCTCTGCAACGGCTGGAATTTTGTCCTCAAGGAACACACCTAGGGTAGGTAGCTGTTTCCTCTGTCTTAATCTCCAAATTTGATTAGCCCTTTCACTGCGGATTTGCGAATACACACGTTTCACAGCATTGTGTAAATTTTCACTGAAAAATTGAAAGTGCTTAAAATTTACTGAAACCATTTTTTGTGTGTTCTAGAACCATTCTATTTTCAGAATTTAACATTAGTTTTGCTTGGATATATAATTTTCTGATTTAAATTATTTGATAAAAGGGTAAAAATTAAGAAACATCACAAAAATTCCTTTTCTTAGATGACTTTATTAATTTCACCAACAATCCTTTACCTTATTCATAAATGCCTCACACATTTATTTTCCACAATAGCAACGCTTTTTGTTCACTTTATTATAGGTATGATATGTCTCAAAACATGGAACGATGCAAAGAGGTGGCTTTTCAGCACATTGATCACTAAAATTGGTTGTTTGCTTTCTCTTACATTCTCCTTTACCCTTCTTCAAGCAAGATAGAGCATACAATGCAGTGGGGCTTATGGTTTTTGTCAACATACTGTACTGGAAAATACCTTTCAGTTAATCTAGATTCCATAGGATTTGAATATCTCCCCAGGGCTGCCACTCTTGAAATTTCATTTCAACTTCTTTATATTTTCTTGGAAGAAGTACAGTTGTGAGGGACTTCCGGCCAGGAATAGAATATCTGGGTTCAAGCTGCCGGACAAATTCTTGGAAACCCTCGTTCTCCACAAAGCTTGCTGGCTGCAAGTCTTTAGCTATCATTTTCAAAAGACCTTCGTCAATGGCCTTGGAACGTGGACTGTCAGCTGAAAAATAGGTATAAAAGAAGTTTCTGTTATCATTTGTTATGTAAATAAAATCTTTAAAGCTTAATATACAAAAAAAAAAATAATAAAAAAATTGCAGAGCAAGCTGAAAAGAGATGGGCTAAACACTAATATGCTAACAACTGGATGAAAAACATGTGGTATGGTAAAGGTCACAGATTCAGTGTCAAGGCTACCACATTTTTACGTCATGGAGAAAATGTACCGTCAGCTGGGGTGAATTCATAAGCCATATTGAAATCATTATTAATGTCAAACAAATAGTTAAAAAAAATACTCCTCAGCTGGGGTGAATTCATAAGCCATATTAAAATAATTACAAATGTCAAACAAATAGTTTAAAAAAATACCACTAAGAAGTATAATCTTTGTTACTTTCGGGATAAGTATTCAAGTAATGTAAATTTCATTGAGTTTCATTACGAAATATAAAACAAAGGGAAATGAATTTAAAATAAGAATAAGAAGGAAAAATTGTTAGCCCATAAAATCATTAGCCCACATATGTTCATATAACACTGACACAGGGCATAAACGATTGCAAAACGTTTCCCATTCTGTGTGTGTGAGAGAGAGAGAAATTTATTTGTTTACTCACTTCTGATAAGGATGCAAGGCTACCCTTATATTACATGGTGAATAAAAATAATACATTAATATCCAAGAAATAGTCAACAACGTAGCCTATATAATAATCTGTGAGATATAAGAAGCAAATGTTGCATGACTTACTGATTGTTATGTGATCAGTGTGCAAAACTCAAGAACACATTCGAAAGCAATTTTTTGTTCTTTCTAAATTGAAAAAAATTACATCGACTATTCATGCAATGGAAGCTTATTTTGAATAATGTTATTAATCTGTCAAATTCTGTAATTCCTTAATTCAAAAGGAAGGGGCAATGGGGTGGGGAGAAGAAAGAGAATTGTCCATAGCTAATAGATTTGTTTTTAACTAATACATAAAACTTTCTTAACCCCTTTACTGGGTGGCCTAACAAAATGTAAACATTGCGTTCGCTGCCGAACCGAATTTCCCATAAGTGAAGCACATATCTGTAAGTCTAAAAAAATGCTTGATATGATGTTTTTATATATTATATATATATATATATATATATATATATATATATATATATATATATATATATATATATATATATATATATATATATATATATATATAGCTTAATGATAAATAATATTGCCAAGACCAGAAGAACATTCTTTATTGCAAGCTTTCGGTATAAACCTCATCATCAGGCTGAAAAAACCGACAAGGATGAGAATCAATAAATTACAATAAAATGAATTGTCATAATAAATCTTCAGCATGCTAACCAAATATAAAATGAACAAGTAAATACAGACTAAAGGGTGTCGAGACGTGGAAATAACGAAGAAAGAAAAGAAAGGAATTAAAAACACAAACATAAATATGAAAATAAAACTAAAGTGGAAATGTAAACAAACTACCACTCACAAAGTAAAATATTTAACGACCTAATTGAGTACCTACTGTAGAGTACACGATAGCTAGTTGAATACCAGACGAGTTGTTGTTCAATTTAAACTATCTTTTTAATAGTATGTCTGAAATTAAAGGTCAGTCTATTTGAACAAAAAGACAGTACCCGAAAATCCAGGTCAGTGAAAAGGATGGTCTGTGCTAAAGTGAAAAAATGTTCTCTAATGGCAGAAAGGGTGGTTTTGGAAAGAAACCTAGTTCTAATAGAAAGACCTCTGTGTGTTCCAAAATTCTGTGTCTGAGCCAGCGGAACTAGATCCCAAGTATCGCAGACCACACTGCGAACAAGTAAACGACAAAGGAATTAAGGTCCACAGGCAGGTAAACTACTCTCTCAAAGTGATCTTATTGTAAAGGATTACAGAAAACAAACCGGAAACTGATTTGAAACAATGCTTAAGTATTTCTTGTAACTTTTTCCGGACCATATAGCTACTATGACCAAGGTGAGCAATTTAATGTACTTTACATCTTTACCTAGCAGTACTGTACACCGGTCTGGACAAAACTTTTCATTTAAAAAATTTTTCAGAACTTTGTAAAATACAAAAATGGGATATGAGTTTTTCAGAAAAATAATTCTGGAGGAAAACCATCTTGATAGAAATAAATTAAAATCCTAACAAACATTGTAGGCTCTATTAATCAAAGTGCGTATTGAGTTCATCTTATACAACTTTGGCAAAAAACTGAGTAATTCAATCCCAAGCCAGTAAAGTACTTTTCCTATAAACAGTGGTCTCAAATTTGCCACTATTTCTGTATACCTGTACATCTAAAAATGACAACTTATTATCCTGTTCCGTCTCACAAGTAAAAGAAATGTTAGGGTGACGAGAATTAAAATATTCAAAAAACAAATCAACATGTGATAATTCCTTAACACAAAGGAAAGTATCATCTACATACCTACAGTAATACAAAGGTTTGAAAGCACTAGGGCTGTTCAGACATCCAAATCCTTTCTAATAACCCATGAAGCAATCCGCATATACAGGTCAAAGGAATTTCCCATAGCTACTCCATCTATTTGATTATATAATTTACCATCAAAAGTAAAAATGCCATCAGCAGTTGCTAAATGTAATAATTTTTGCAAGTCTATTTTATTAAGTCCAAACACTGATAAATGGTTTTCACATATATTATTAAGAATAATGTCGGTTGTTTCTTTTAATGGGATATTGGTGAAAAGAGAGGTTACATCGAAACCGCCATTATAACATCTTGGTTAAAATTGAAAGAGCATAATTCTTTAACAAATTTGGAAAGAATTAGATTATGTTAAATTCACCTAAAGTTAGGGTTTAAACTGGAACCAGAAAGCAACAGTTATAACTAAAAGTACCAATTGAGGAAATAATAGGTCTTAAAGGGTTTCCTATTTTATGTACCTTTTCTGTAATCCTTTTACAAATAATCATGCGATACTTGGGATCTAGTTCCCGCTGGCTCAGACACAGAATTTTGGAACACAGAGGTCTTTCTATTAGAACTAGGTTTCCCCTTTCCAAACCACCTTTTTTCTGCCATTAGAGAACACACTTTTGCACAGGACCATCCTTTCACTGACCTGGATTTTCCGGGTACTGTCTTTTGTTCAAATAGACTGGATATTGCAATTTCAAGTCGCTGACTATTAAAAAAGATGAAGCCGGAATTGAACAACAACTCGTCTGGTATTCAACTGGCTATCGTGTAATTTCATAGTAGGTACTCAATTAGGTCGTTAAATATTTTGCTTTGTGAGTGGTAGTTTGTTTACATTTTACTTTAGTTTTATTTTCATATTTTATGTTTGTGTTTTTAATTTTTTCATTACGTCTCGACACCCTTTTAGTTTGTATTTTACTTGTTCATTTATATTTCGTTATTATTTTTGCTGGTTATTATGACAATTCATTTTATTATAGTACATTGATTCTCATCCTTGTCAGTTTTTTCAGCCTGATGATGAGGTTTTATACCTCGAAAGCTTGTACAATAAAGGAGAATATTCTTCCTGGTCTTGCTTGTGTGTTGTATCATTAAGCTAAGATTTACAAGTATCCCTTAGTACAATTATATATATATATATATATATATATGAATATATATATATATATATATATATATATATATATATATATATTTATTCTGATTGTTTCGGCCGTCAGTCGTACTACGCTTGTCTTGTTTTGTGATTTTTTGTTGAGACGCAGTTCATTTAGTCTCCTACACACAATTGTAAACTTGCGTGAGTGTGACAGAGTCATTTAATTGAAAATCACACATATACATACATAGGAGTCTGTGTATGCAGTTTTAGACTAGGCCTATATCTGAAAAAAAAAATCGGGCATAGGTTTATTAGTTTTTCAGTGTTTTTTTTCTTAATAGAGGAGTGGATAGTCGAAGGTAGTAAGGCAAGTTGGATTAGGGGAACGGTGGAAAGATTTTTGAAGAAGGAAAATGTAAAAAGATAGTGTTAGGGTAGTTTTAGACTTTAGGAATACTTCAGCAAAAAGTTAGGCCTGCTGGCATGCCCACAGTAGGTTCATGCAGTTGCACTCTGTTGAGTGCCTGCACCTACAGACAGGGTTGTAGCACTCACAGCGGAAATTATTCCACCGTGCTACAAACCACTGCCAATAAGACATACCAGCAGGCTGGACAAAAAGGGTTATCGCCACCCATCCCATCATGGAAGATAGCTTCAAATCTGACCAAATGCTCCAAGCTTCAAATCTGACCAAATGCTCCATAACGAAAGGCATGAAGAGCAAGAATGACGCCTCATAAGCCGAATAGCAGCCACAGAACCGGCAGCGTCATGGAAACACGAGAGCGAGTTGCCATTAGCCATGTAATGTTTGTCTCCAAATACTAAATTTATATATATGTATGTATGTGTGTGTGCGTGCGCGCGCACGTCTGCATGTATAAACTATACACAGAATAAATCCAAAAGTTTGAATCTAGATAAATACCCAGCAATAATATTTTTTTTGGTTCACCATACGTCTGGCAGCTTTTTTTATGTAAACTGCGCAATCTCGAATGGTGGTACCGAAATCATACTGTTTTGTTTTGCTCTAAACTCATCAAACCGAAATTACAGAATAATTAGAGGTCCCTAACTCAAAAAAGGAATGGTGGTGGTACCCGTGTACCACCTTCATGCACCCAGTGCGGTGTAGTATACTTGCATGGTGGTATGCATTTACCTCCAAACAAACTTTCGGTAAAGAAGAGGTTAATATTTGTAAATGACATTGACATAGTCAGCTTTATTTATATATTTTTTGGGGGGGAGGGGGGATAATGTAGTCACGGTGGTGAAAGTGAGTGACTACAACGCTCAAATTACGATTTTAACGCATTTTTGGAGGAGAACCATTTGAAATGCCATATCATACAAAAATTCAAACAAAACAAAATAAAAGAGAAAGTAGGCTATACGGTAAAGGTAAAGAACTACTAAATTTTATTTCAATAATATAAAAAATATCTTTAATAGACAGTACCATGTGTTATTTAAAAGGGGGAGCACCTTACCCTGGCCCCCTTGGCTATGCTTACGATAGGCTATATGATATCAGTTGATGTAACCGAGACAAATACATATAAAAATATATTAGCTTATGTAATTGGAACCAACCCTTATATTCATTAAACATAATCACTTCAAGAATACTTAACTAGGGAGAGAGAGAGAGATGAGTGGTCTTTATCTATTAGCAGCAAGGATATGATATATATTATATTAATCTTACCTGGCATTGGGTTTTTACTCTTGTCTCCCCGAGAACTGTCTTCAATGTAGGTTGAATAGATCTGGGGCGAGATGCCCGACTTGCAGGAGTTGCAGATGAGGATGCTGAAGTAGAAGGCAAAGCTTCTACTCCTCCTGCAGCTTCTTCTCTTCTTTCAATTTATTCCTCTTCATTTAGAAGCTCTTGGTGAAGCTCACCCAATGGTGACGAGCTCCTAGACCTGCTGTGGCTGTATTGCCTAGCGCTGCTTCTCTCAGGAGGTAGTATGGCAGGGTGTCTTCTTTCAAGATGTTTCAACATATTCGAGGCGCCACCACCTCTCTTCAATGTGTCACCACAGTAGTCACATATCACTTCATCATTTCCTTCTTCACTTTCTCGGAAATGCTCCCAAGCTATGCTAAGGGTTCTGTACTTTCTACCACTCATTTTCACTACATTTGTGCAAACAGAGCCCTGAAAATATACTGACGAGAGCGGAATCGCCAAGCAATTGTACTTGATGTGTATGGATTTCTGGAACGTGTATAATTCGTGTCTATTTCCTGTCCTATAATCTGCCAGGAGGCGTTTGGGCAGACCTGTCTTTCCCTGTAGTAGTTGCTGGATTCTGCCCTGTTTACATTGAATAAAAGATAATAAAAATAACACAAAATTCCAAATATTATTAAGACATACTTCTAGAAATAAAATGGTCTAAAGTAGCTCCAATTTTCTTGAACTGAATTAGAAATCAAGTGCATCAATAATTATTCTTTAAAATGGCCAAATAAGTGTGGCAACTTGGAAAGTCTAAGACTATCATGCAAGCAGAGCCTACGTCTGGTAGCAATGTTGTTTTCGTGAAAACATTCATTTATTTATGCTCTTCAGTGTTGTCATAGCTGATAACTTATAAGAGAAAGATAACATTTAAAAAAAGTACAATAGTTTCCATAATTTCCATCTCATTACCGGAAAGACATTACTGCAACAAAGAACTCTGCAAAGATCACCTTAATTCATTTGTGCATAAGGAGATTTCTGCGATTATTATTCAGCTCGAATATGTCCTGTACCATTTCATCTTACGTGATAGATGACAGTTTCTTTTAACAAAACTAAATATAATACTTTATAATATGTAACAATTAGGCCATTTATGTAAATCAACGGGATTATATTTGACTAACTATTGATATTTAGAGCATATTTATAAGTTTTATGGAATTTTGCAATTCAATTACAAAATTCTCAGAACCGAGTACACCGAGTACTGAGTACTCAAATCCAGGAACCGAGTAAACCGAGTAGTACTTGTACCGAAATGCACATCCCTAGAAATTAAACTGTCAGTCGTTAGATCTTCGTCCTGATCGGATGGCTTCTGCCAAACCTTGTCTGCAAGACGATAGTATCGGAAGTTAATCGTTTCAATGCCATGTCTAGCATGGTTCCTCCAATCTATTTTGCCTCCCAGATCACGGTTAGTGCAGTCTTCTATCCTACACAGGATTCTGTTCTGAAATTGCTGCATTTTACGTCTGTCTGAGTTACTAATTAAACATGTCGGTATATTAGGGTATTCTGGGCTAATTGTGATTAGGGCCTTATGAAGGTGCTTTTGTCTTTGGTCTGAGGTCTCCCCAGCCGTGCCAATTTGGCTTTGGTTGCTCTAGCACTCCTGATCCTTTGCTGGATGTGTGAGTACATCCTGCTTCGGGTCTGGGTGAGTCCAAAATCCTTAGCTATATGGGCAAACGGCATTGGTCTATTGTCGACTATTACGTCGTTTGGTTTTTTGCCAAGACCGATAATAATGCAAACTTGTCCTGGTTGGTCTTAATTTTCCATTGTCTTTCATAGTCATTGAGTTGAACAATGTGTCGACTCATCTCTAGAATAGTCTTTGTCTGTTTCAGGTCATTTATCGCGATTACTTGTCCATCGTCTGCAAATATCAAATTAACACACCCCTCCCTTCCCTGTGTTATGCCATGAATGTAAAATGTATAACGTCAGAGAGAAGAACGGATCCTAGTGGGACACCGCTTCTCAGTGTAAAGGTGTCTGACGTCTGTCCTTCAAATTTATTGTCATTCAGTCTGTCTAAAAAGTTGCAAAGAATTTTCGCCATTATGTTCATTAAGTTTGTGTTAAGTAGTTTAATTAACCTTCCCAATCCTACTTTTGCACAGATGAATTTTTAATAGTCTGTTGAGCTTAAGTGGCATCATTAGATCATAGATAATGATATATATTCACCACAAAGTTTTTTTTCAAGCTTATCTTTGTTTTTTTACACTGGGACATAAACATCCCAATAGTGTTATATTGAAATTCAAATTGGGATTGTTTGATCCCAGTTAGTACAACAAAGTTGAAAATACATATTGCGTATATAGGAATGTTGGAATTAAATGCAAAGTTATAAGTACATTTATTATAAGTATATTGTACCTGATGAGAAAAACCATCAAACTATATAATGGCAAAATAAATGTAGCTTTTTGGGATAAGTAAATGAGAAAAAAAAACACACACCATTGAAAATTCTTAGGCAACAGAATTATATTTTCCTTTGAAAAAAGTGAAATGAAAAACAGCCTGATAACTATATGATTAGAGGAGGCACACTCAACTGTTTATGTATGGTAGATAGGAAAACATTGTAAACAAAGTGGAACTTTGCATGTTTGACACTGATACCTTGTTCGCTTTTCTTTCTTCCTTGAAGAGCATCTTGCACATCTTCGACGGCTTTCTTCACGCACGGGCATATGGTCAACATTCTTCAGCTCCTTAGAAGTTTTGGAAGGCCGTCCTAAACTTCGTACTCTTCTCTGTGGCAGATTTTCCCTTCCCTCATCAATCAAAGATTCTGCTAATGTTACTAAGAAGTCAATGAAAGGGCGCTTCTTGTGGTTGATTTCGTTGTGAATAACGTGGCCATTGTACACCGCTGTCATTAGAAGTCTGAAAAGTACTTTGATCCACCATTTCTTGCTCTTTCTGTCAAGGTAATACAGATTTATCATTTGATCCCCTAGGTCAACACCCCCATGTGATCATTATAAAATATAAAAGCTTCAGGGCACTGCAGATCTTTTTTTTGTTCCATCTTTCATTTTTCTTAGCATCACACCTATTTCTGTATTATGACAATTACTCAGAATCGTGACACACTTGGTGTCTTGCCAGGAAGCTACCAAGGCACCTTCATCACAAACATCTCTGACTCTCCCCGTTGAAGTTTGACATCAAGCTTTGGAAGATTCTTCCTATTTGGAATACAAGTCCCAACTGCTGCAAATGGGAGTGAAGACACGAGATTAACAGATGTGAAAAATCTGTCGAAACATAAGCGTACTTCTGGTGCCCTGATTGTTTCTGAAAGCAACTTGACTACTCTTTCACCAAGAGTTCCTTCCACAAATTGTGTTTCCTTTCCTTGATAGATATTGAAGTCATACACATATCCAGTATTTGAATCTGATCTTACCCAGGTTTTGATTCCTTGTTTCATGGGTTTCGCAAGAGCGCAATCTGTTTCATGCTTCGGAACGTCCCTTGAACTTTGTCATGCTTTCATCTATGGACTGAAATGTGCTGTCTGTTCTTGCAGCAAGAAAAGTTTTTTTCAAGCACCTCACCACATCTTCTACATAGAATATCTTGAAAGAATCTGCTGGTTTACATGGATTATTGAAGTACAGTTTCGAAAAAACTAGTTGAAATCTATCCGCCAAATTGACTCGCTTGTTTCTCATTTCTTAGTTTGAACTTTCGCCAGCCAATACATTCTCTGTAGGTACTCAATTGTAGACATCACTAGTGTGCATCCGAAGATTACCATCAACTCTGAGGGACATGTGTGTTGAATGTTTTTTTCTTCTTTTCAGCCAAAATATCAAATCTCTCATTAGTGTAATGCGCTATTTGTAGAAAAAGACTCTTTGGAAATAATCTTAGGAAGATGTCCAACTCTGATGAAGCTCTTGTTGCAGACATAGTTACAATGCAGTCATGCTTAGGCACAAAATTTGTAGTGTCTTTAGTCCACACATATTCCATACGTCTGTACGAATCATTTTCTAGGCTGTGGGTGCCTCTAGGTCTTCCTCATCCTGTGATTCATCTGAAGAAGAATCGTTTGTTCCATCACTGTCAGTATCTGATGGTTCATAATCGTTGGCATCCTCTTCCAGTGCATATTGTATTTCCTCTTCCGTTAGCCTTCTTTTACTCATGTGCAAGAAAACAACATATATACATTATACTGTATATATGTATATATATATATATATATATATATATATATATATATATATATATATATATATATATATATATATATATATAGCCTAGAGTCGAAAAAGGCAGGTCTACAAGGTTTCATTATTTTGAAAGTATGCTTACTGTACAATGTGTAAAAACACCATAATGATAAAACACATCATCCAAATATGAAGATTATATAGAAATTGGCCTAACCATATAGTAGTTTGATTCTGTCTTGAGGTTATCGGCGATAGCCTAGACTTGAAAAATAAACAGAAAAAATAAAGTATTTGAAAATATGTTATCATTATAGTATGATCCACAATATCAACGTGGGCAGGCTAGGAAATAAAGCATGGTATTTAACCAGACAAGGATTTGTTACTGGAAATCGGCAGGAAAAAATGGCTAAGTTAGGTTAGGTAAACAAGGATGGCTATTCTGTGCACCTGCATACTATAATTTTTAAAAAGATACTCAACCAGCAACTAAAAACGGACTTACTCTTAATAAAAATTGAGTTTTGTTATTTTCTTTTCATATCAAAGAAAACACTGCAGGGATAATATTATCCCAATTTTTATTACCTCAAAAATCTGTTAGGACATTTCATCCTAAGGAAAGAAAACTACAGATAATATAAAAAAATACAAAGCCAGAAAGACCTATAGAATTCTGAAAGCTTCACGGATATGTTAACTTTGATTCTAAACATAAGATGATGTCATCTAGTGTATGCTGATATAAAAAAAATATGAAATTTTCACTCACCTTTACAAGAAGCTTTACCTTATTGATGTTGACAACCGACATGTGGGTGCTGGGTGCGTTCACTCTATTTCTCTTTATATGTCTGGCATCAAGGGAACCCTAAAACACTGAAATGTCCCACTCAATGGGCTTTAATGCAGATAAATCCCAGTTCAGTGTAATTTAAGAAATCCTTGGGACAAAAATCACCCATAAGGATCCAAAGGGTTGAAGAAAACTGCAGAAAGCGGCGATAGTTGGAGACTAAGGAAAGAAAGAACCATTGGGATATAAGCAGTTTCAGGGATTAGCCAGGGAATGGGTTGCGAGGGCGGGGTAGGGGGCAGTCATTTAGATAAACTGATATGGAAGTGACAGCTGTGCGCCTTTGCTTTCCTGAAGCCCTTTCCTGTAAAGAAACTCATATGAAGAAGTATGGCAACTCAGAATCTTTAATTTAGATTGATAATGTATTGCAGGTCGCTGGAGAAAAACTTCCTTTCATTAGAATGAGTAGACGAAGGTAGACTTAAATCATGTAGATCGTTGAAACAGAAGGTTATTTAGCCTAAAGTGAAAAGGCTTGACATTTTATATATGCAATATTATGGTTCAGTGTTTTAAATTTCAAACGGTCATGCCAGACCTTATCAAAAGCGTTTGAGACATCACGGCAAACGATGTTGGTCCTGCCCCTCCAGCTTTGATTCAGTGCTAGCATTTCGTGTAGCATTGCAATTGCTGTCTGAGTCCCTCGTTCACGTCTGAATCCGAACTGGTACTTTGGAAAAATGTCATTGTCTTCAAAATGCATACTCAGTCTATCCTTTAACTAGGTCTCCAGGATCTTCCTATGTACTTCCAAGAGAGTTATTGGTCTATATTTGAGGGGGTCATGAGTATTGTTTAAATCCTTAGGCGAAAGAGTCATTCGTCCTCTCTTGAATTTATCCGGGAAATAACCGATACTATATGACATAATATTAGTTAGGTCTCGTAATGCAATGCCCGTTAATTTTGAAAGAACCATTTATTGATACCAGAGATGCCTGGAGCCTTGTTTTTGAATTGTTTAATTACGTTATGTGTCGAACTTCAAATTTACATATTAGATAATTATCGTCTTAAGTCTTAAGTCCGTCCGTTCGTACAATGTTATTGTGTCTCTCTCCGTTTGTAGTTGTTCTAGCACTCGTGTCTCACTGTCTGCATCAAATTGTAGGTTCTCGTCGGGATCAATTTGAAAAACGTTCCCCCACACGTCCTTCATAAGTCTAACTTTTTCATTACTGTCTACTATTTTTTCCCCATTACTGTCTAGCAAGTAGTCACACTGTTTTTTTGTCGATCCCAATAGTCTTTTAATGTCTCTCAAAGAACTTTACTACCTTCATGATCATTGTAATTAAGGTCAACTTTACTTATAGATGTGTCCCCAAAATGAATCTGTATTCGTTTAAATTCCTCAAAGAGGAGGTCTTGAATATATAAAATAATGTCTTTCAGTTGTCTCATATACCAAAAATGGTGTATATGTCTTTAAATGTCTGTGTACTGCCTTTGAAGAAGGTTTAAAGCGTCACTTCGTTTAGGTCCAGAGTTAAATTGAATTGTCTTTCTCGGCACCACAGCATCTAAATCAGTCGGTATAATCAATATCAGTATAGCAGCACAATATCTATTTTCATATTTCTTCACTTACCTTCCATGTCATTAATGTCTATCCCGTCATTTTGAGTAATTGTCATTTATGTACACATTTTAAAATTGTCCCAATTTGTGATTGTTATAGTCAAAAGCAGTGGGGATCAGTGTGTGGGCTGAAAGATAACGTTATGTTTAGTGGTAGGTGGTCTGACGTTGTCACTTCACCTCCTAATTGTAAAATTTAAACACGTGTCTGTTTCCTAACATGATGTCAGACGTGCCTGTTGCTCACCACTTAATTGGAGAAGTCAGGGCCTAAAATTTCAGTTTGTCCTTATAAGCCTGCTCAGTAGCGTACCTCGGTGGTTAGAGTCATCTGTCGCTATGGTTGGGTGTCTGGCGCTCATGTCTCCTATAATATATGTCGGTTCCCGTCTTTGTGCTACTGATATAAAGTCTTGCAATATAATTGTGTCTACAAGGTATATACGTCGTTACAATACTAACTGGTCCTATGTTCGTCTCTAGTCTTATTCCTAACATCCCCCCAGTAAAGTCTATCATCGGCTTGTGTTTGATTTGCGTCTTGACTGCAACAGCGACCCCAGCATGATCCTCCCCAGCTCTGTTCTTCTGATACACTCGATATCTGAAGAACTTAATGGGGGAATCGTCTCGAATCCCTGCTGTGTTCTGAAGTATAATGTCGGGGTCCAAATGTCGGAATTCGTTATAAAGCTTTCTATGTGTACTTTTTGTTAATTTGAAAATTTCAGCCTCTCATTTCTCCACGCGCCATTCACCTAACTAAAACCTATACAGCAAAATAAGAGTATCGCTAGAATTGCCCAACTTGGTACTAACCATGCATGTGCTAATACTTGGAGGGCCGCGCGGTCTTCTTACAAGCTACCAAGGCGACAGGACATGGAGAGATCAAACTTTGGCGAGCTCAGGCTCGATCCTCTCCCACAACACGTATCCCACGGCCTTCGGTTTCTTGACCGTGGATATATCACCCGTCTTGCAAGCAGCATTTGATTAAGCCCAGAGGTTCCTGGATTAGGAGACCATTGAGCAGGATTAATCTGACCACTTCATAATAACCTCAACACCACAATCAGCAAACCATTTTGGTGATGAGGGAGGTTAATGTCAGCCGCGTGAATTGCCGTCCTGCTGGAAAATTTCACTCCCAGTCTTGTCGAAAAAAGACTCTAAATACTCATTTATGAGCGTGTAATGAATGAACTGGTTAACACGAATGTTTTTGTCAAGGTAATGAGATCCCCTACACGAAACCAAAGGAACCCCATACCATTACACCAGCAGGGATTTTTGCACCGGCAAATAAGCTCATCATTATAGTTGGCACGAGGACCACTCCACACTTTTACTTGGTTGCACAACTCTCCAAAGGCATGCTTCACCACTAAACAGCACTTTTTTCCAGAAATCAACATCACACTGGCCTTATTTCTTCACAAAATCTTGCCTTTGTTTCTTATGTTTAGGGGTTACAAACGGCTTTCTAGGCGTGGACACTCTCTTGAAACCCAAACGCTTTGTTAGGTACTTGCAAACGATACGCACAGAAACTTCCCCCAAGATAACGGGATTTTCCTTTTTGAATTGGTGAGCACTATGAAAGGGATGAAGCTCTGCCTCGCGCCTCAGTACCTTTAGAGATCGCTCAGAGACTTTCAGGGGCTTACCAGGGTCGTTACCATGGGAGGGTATGGACCCGTCCCCCGCCACACGGTACTTGGCTACAAGATTGCGAACGGTTCGGTCTTTCACTCCTGTCTGCTGGCTAATTTCTTTGGTTTGCATACCCAATTTATGGCACTCTATTACCCTTACAATGTTGTCATCGGATGTATAACCGGTGGACGTAATACACTGGGTGGTCACAAGGCCCTAAACACCAACACGTGTCTGCGCAAACAGGAAAACTCATGCACAGATGCACGAACAACACTTCAACCTTGAAAGCTAATTACACACTGACCTCTCTCCCACTTCCACCCCCGCACGGTAAAGAGTTGCATCTAGTTGCCAGTTGGTGATTTATTGGCTCGGGATTTTTTTACAGCATTAGTGATAGCATTGTCGGTTTACAGACGCAAATATTTTTAGCCGCCAGCCCGGCAGATCTCAAGGACCCTTACTGTATTTAACATATCGAAAAGGATATTAAAAAAGAATATAAATAATTTATTTAATTTTGATGTAGACATAAGGAGCTTATATTTAGTCTGTCATCATTTAGTAGGTTATTTAGCTCGTCTTGGTGTAGTGCCGAGAACTATGTATGAGAACGGTACCATATTTTCAGCTATAAGCGCATGGAGGGCAGGCCTAATTAATGCCTGAGGGACGTCGCTACTTGCTATTCCAATACAGCCTTCACTGTGAATGTATTTGTCAGTTACTATGTTTTTCCTTGATTAGTGAAGATATTGAAATCCGAGTTCCATTGTGTCGGATATATAATTTCCAGTTTGCATTGTTCAACTAATATCTTGCCTTTTTCTATACTCCATAGAGCGGCCAATTCTCAATTTTGTTTCTGCTTTTCAACATTGTGTTTCTTCTTTTTGCATTCTCCATTTCATTTCCTCCTCAATCTCAGTGGCCTTTTCTGCCCTCTTTACTATTATAGTGGTGTCTTCCATGTGAGTTGGTGTTGTTTGTGTGTCATCGTTGATTGATGGTTGAGTGTGAGCACAGGTGGGCTGTTGCATGTGTGTTTGTGTTTGTTGCTGTGGTGTCGTCAGTCTGTTAAGAGCTGTTTGTATCTGTGGTTGTGGGGGAGCATAGTGTCAAGAGTTTGGCAATAATTTGTTGCCCAGAAGCCATCTGTGGCATGTTTACTGCTGGGAGATTGTTATCCTTGTAATATTCATTTATAGCTTGTTGGTATGTGTATAGTCTTGTCATGTCTTGCAAGGCTGCAAATATGTGTTTGTAATTCCTGTGTTTTTCTTGAGGGCTGCGCTGTATGTCATGTTCTTGGCTTTTGCTTTGTCAAATCTGTTTTCCCTCATCTCCTCCCCTTTTTTTCTGTTGGGCAGAGTCTTTCCTTACCTGACACGTCTTATCTTGGGAGGCGTGTCCTCCTCCATGATGAATACCCCCTCAACTTGGGGCCACCTTGCTGTGGTGAGGGCTCTTGAACTGGAATCTGTTCCCAGGTTTTAAGTCAAAGAGTCCCATATGGTATATATATTTGATTGATTAAATTATGTAGAATTTTCCACTAAAACTTATTATAACTGATAAATAGGAAAAGATATCATAGCTGGGAATGGGTTTATATCAGAAGCTAAATAGTGAGAACTGTGGTAGGACCATCAACTGCCCGATAATGTTCGGACCTGAGAGATATCAGGCGGAACTACTCTTTAGGACTGGACCACGGATTCCAGGGGGGTCTTGTTCTAGAGATAGGACTCTCGGCATTCTATCCGGTTTGCCCATAACATGATTAGGGTGGGGATGATTGTATTCTTGAAATACTCTCAGTCCTAGCAAGCGGGTTTGGCTTACACTTGGGCCACTCTAATCATGTTGTGCCATCCCCTATGGGGTAGGGTAGGGACGCGGACATTTGGGAGTCGGTTCTCACTTGTGCCATTCGCGGAAGAATAAACCCCATGAAAGGCTGATGATATCTTGTTAAGGTTTTCAGGATTTTTTTTTTCTCTAATTTACTTTAATCTTAATGTTCAGTTGTATTGAAGATATAAGTACCCCTGGACCCTTTGATGGTAGCGATTCGGCACAGTTAATGACTGCAGGAACCTCCTCTGACCTCTCTCTGGAAAAATCAGAAAAAAATACGAACGTAATAATTACTGGAGCCCTATGCTCCAATGAAACTAAACCAAAAAAACCAAATATCTTGACCCAACATTGGCCATTCGACTCCTTTTTGGGAGTGGGAAGTTAGTCCAAAATTCCCTAACCTTAGAAACAGAGAAAAATATCTCCTTGAAACTAGAAAATTTTCTATTGAATCGACATTCCAGCTACTGAAATGTCATTCCAGACAAATAAAAAGAACAGATGTGGTTGATGAAGCCACTACAGAAATCAATCGGAAAACTACTTAAATATAAAAATAATAATGTAAAAGTAAATATTAAAAAACATGACAATATGAACAGTGTACAGGGTACCATAGTACTCCCTGATAATGATGAACCAATAAAAAAGAAAATATTGCTAGATTCCCTTAAAAAAAGGTACAACAATATACAAGACTGCGAAATTTACAACATAGCTAGTAGATGGAGTAATGAAAAAATACTAAGAATAGGAAGGAGGAGATAAAATTTGGTATGAATTACCATGAAGGCACAAAAATCTTGGCCAAAGCAGAGAACTGAGATCCGTATGTCCTAAACCACTACAGTGCCAAAACTGTAGTATGTATGGACATACAAGAAAAAATTGCCGTAATACATCTGTACGTGCATACTATGGATCTGACAAACATGCCACACAATGGAGAGTGTAGTGAACCAAAATTGTAAATTGTGGACAAAATCACCATGCAAGATCTAAAAGAGTGTGTATGTATTATATATATACAATACGGAATTGAAATTACTTCAGGAAAGGACAGGAATGCCTATAAAAGAGGCCAAATTAGAATTAAGGTTAGAGGAATGCATATCGCTAAGAAACGAGATTTTCTGCAGCAGTAAGATCAAACAAAGAAACAAAAGTGGAAATAAATAAAATAGCAAAACCTGATGATCAGTGTCTCAAGAAAAATAACCACTTTGCAAAAAACCAATATAGCAAAGGAAATGTATACAAATCTTTATCAAATTCATTTGAGATTTTAAGAAAATAGAATCACTAAGACAATACAAGCACCACAGAAATATTAAGATAGTTATGATGAATTAGAAACTAAAAGAAAAAAGGGGACTTTAGAATGAACTCCACCAAAGACCAACAAAAAACCAACTATTAGAGATACATCCATTAAAATAAAGACAGGAGACCCCAAGAAAGAACATAAACCAAAATAATAAGAAAATACCTTTGTCTCGTAAAGTAATAATAAAACCAATAGAAACAGATACCCGAACATAAAGAAATAGTAGAGGAACAAACTATTATTAAAAATGATTATGTGATGGGAGAAGAGACCCCATCACCAACAATAGATGCAGCAGAGTAAATGAACCGACGACACACGAAAACACATGTGGATGTAATGAATGCTTCATTGAACTGTGCAACAAAGTGATAGCATAACAAGGACAGTTTAACAAGCACTACATACGAAATTTATAAGTTACAGAAATAAAAAACTACTAGTTTGGACACTCACAAAAAGAACATGTATTGCATTGGACATAATGTCTTATAAAAAAAGCAAATAAATATTGTAAATAAGTTTTAGAAAAAATGCAAATTGGTGATCCATAAAAGAAAATAAAACTTGAACACACTAACGTTATACTTTCAATAATTATATTATACAATGGAATGTAAATGGTCTGAACCAGATTACATTTAGGAGAAATACAACGATTACTAAGGAATATGAGCCAATGATAATATGTTTTGTATGTCAACAAAACAATATAAAAAATAGTTGATATACCTTGAAGTAACCTACATCTAGAGAAGAAGAAGGAAATTTAGGTACTGTTATATATGTACATAACAAAGTATGTTATGAAAGAGTAGCTGTAAATTTTACTGACTTGCAAATATCAAGTATTAAAATACGGATAAAAAATGATAATTACATAATTTATAACTTATAACCAACCTAATAAAAGAATAAAAGTTACGACATTGATAAACTTAAAGATTTACTTAACAATGCCAAGGAACCTACATTAATAGTAGGTGATTTTAATATACAAACCAAGATAGGACTGTCATTGTACAGCTCAAATAGAACAGGTAGTAAAATAGAAGAGCTCATGGATTCCAAAAACATGTGCTGTATAAATGACGACGAAATTAGCACATTTTTCAAAAGCGCATGGAACATTTTCCTCAGTAGACTTAACTTTATGTACAAGTATAGTTGACAGATTGGATTGGAATACAGTTGATGACTTGCACACCAGTGATCATTTCCCAATATTAATTTCCTTATTGCAAAATAATCCTGCAAAACATGTCCCTCACTATAACATTTATAAAGCAGATTGGGGCGATATGAAATGCACACTAGAAATATCCACTGGTGAATATTTAAAAGACCATAATGAAAGTAATAAATTTCTTGTTGATTTCATTAAAAATGCTGCTGATAAAGCAATACCAAAGTCAAAACCCCATCCAACAAAACACAAAGTTCCCTGGTGGTCTGATGAGTTAGCAGAATTAATAAATATAAAACACTCAATAGGGAGACGATTAGATAATTTGAATAGAAAGTTCAATAAAATGAATAAAAAATTACCGATATTAGAAAGAAATTTGCAAAAAATGACTGTATTATTACTAGAAATCGGTACATTAAAACCTGTATACAACAAACTATCTGCAAAATTTAAAAAAAAGTCATTCAAGGAAGAATCATTTCATGGAGGAAATACGTATCAGATCTCTCTATGTCTCCCATACAAAAAATATCGGGGAAAAAATTCAGGAAAATAAATGGTACCATGTCCAAACCACCTAGACATGCCATATTAAAAGATGGGAAAAAACACTTGATCCAAAAGAAATAAGTAATATAATGGGAGAAAATTTAGCAAATGTAAGTAGTGATAAGAATTTAGATGAACACTTCTGCAAAAAAAAAAATAAATAAATTAACAACAATAAGATTTTTGAAACAATAGAATATATATTATAATAGAAAATTTTAGTATGTCAGAGTTGGAATATAATTCTCTGGAACAGCAATAAATCTGCTCCTGGAGGTGACAATATTTGTTTTGAGATGATCTGCCATAGCACCTTTGGCAAAGAAGTCATACTTATTAAGTTTTATAATCATTTATGGCTTCAGGAATTTATTTCCAGATAGATAATAAAGCTATAATAAATTCTATCCTAAACCTAGAAAAGATCCCAGCCAATGTAAATAATTACAGACCAGTTTCTTTAACAGGCTGCTTGTAAGAAATTGTTAGAGAAAATGGTAAAATGCTCGACTAACATGGCACATTCGAGAAAATAAATTTTTAACTCCTCAGTTTGGTCACAGTGTAACAGATCATTGGATTCTCTCTGTAACTTAGAAGACCATATACGTATAGGTTTTGAACGAAAACAAATTACTGTAGCTGTCTTTTTTGGCATGGAAAAAGCATACGATACTACATGGAGGTATGCTATATTAAAAAATTTACAAAACAACAACATCTGTGGACATTTACGTAGGTTTATACCAGACTTTTTGACAAACGTGATTTTCAGGTGAGAAATGATGATGATCTGTCTAGAACATTTCCACTGAAAATGGTGTTCACAAGGAAGCGCATCCTTAGTGGCACACTGTTTACTTTAGCAATTAATGATGTTGGTAAAAATCTGCCTATTGGCATTAAAAGTAACCTGTATATGTATGATTTTGCCATATTATTCAGCATCCCGAATAAAACATGCAGAAGAATCGTTAATAAAAGCATAGTAAAAATAGATGAATGGGCCTCATCTGTAGGCTTTAAATTTTTCATAGGTAAAACTCAAGCAATCATATTTTATACAAATAAAAAGTGGAAAAAAGGTGAAGAAATAGATTTAAAAGTCAGAAACCATAGTATACCAATTGGCCAAACAGCAAAATTTTTGGGATTAGTATTTAACACTCACTTGAACTGGAGAGCTCACATTATATATGTAAAATCCAAAAGTAAAAGAGCATTAAATCTTATTAGAAAACTATCGAACGCTACTTGGGGAGCCGATAGACATACCCTTACTGTGCTGTATAAAGCAACAGTTCTGTCCACCATTGATTATGGAAGCGAAGTATATGGCTCAGCATCTGATGCAGTGCTGAAAATGTTAGACCCTGTTCACAATGAAGGCCTTAGAATATGCTCAAGAGCCTTTAGATCATCACCAAAATCATCGTTACAAGTTGAAAGTGGTGAACTGCCTTTGTCTCTCCATAGAGAGCTAAGTAACAATGAAAGTGCTTTAGAATTCAAATTAGTGATTCCTCAACCAAAAAATTATTTGAATTAAGAGATGTATTTATAAATAACCACCCACCACCTTTCCCAATTAGAGCTGGGATTGTTTGAGTCGCTGAATATAAATATACAAAGTGCCTTTAATAGTAAATCACCTCTTCCCTGAATGGTAGAATAAAATGAGAATTTGCACACACCAAGTATTTATCCAAAAAGTAACTCCTTATAAACCCAGAACACATAGACAATATACCATATAGCATATAAGCGAAAAAGGTCCACATTACGCAATATATACAGATGGATCTAAATCAGAACACAGAGTGGGATATGCTGCAGTGTCCCAGGACAAAACTTATCAGTTCTCTCTTCCTAATAATGCTTCCATATTTACAGCAGAATTGTACGGAATTGCATCAGCTATAAAAATAATTAAAAAATCATCATTCAATAATTTTGTGATTTTCAGTAACTCGAGAAGCGCTATAGAAGCTATTCAAAGTTACAAATCAAAAAAATAATATAGTACAACAAATTAAATTATATCTCCATAAATTATATAATAATGGAAAAAATGTAGAAATATGTTTGGATACATGCATATGAGATCAAAGTAAATGAAGATGCAGACAAAGTAGCTAAAGCAGCAACTCACATGACAAGATGAAATGCCAGATATCCTGTACCAATTATGTAAGTCATGTAAAAATGGGTATCATGAATAAATGGCCATATATATGGGATGAAAGAACACAGAAAGTAATAGGGCAGAGAAATAAGACCTAATGTTAAAATGGAGTTCATCATATCAGAGAGAGACACGCACAAGTAATTTTAACACATCTTAGAATAGGCATACTCGTCTGACGCCCAGGCGCCCAGCCAGGCAGCCCACATGGCCTGGCTCCCCGAGTGCTCAGGATGCAGAGTAATAACAGTCAGACATGTGTTATGTGAATGTCCAAAGTATGACCAACAACGAATGTCTACTTTTGGAAATAGATCAATGAAAGAAATTTTGTCAGAATCTTTTACATTTTCAGTCGTTCCAATTTTTATGTTATTGAAGAACTGTAATTTAATTAATAAAATATAAAAATGAGTAAATAATAAAAGCACGAAAACCCTTTTAACACTTGTTGAATTTAAAAAAAGGGCAAAATTTTAAAATTTTGCAATTTACAATTCTGAATTTTTAATATACCGTTTGAAGTATGTATGTAAGGAAGTCTGAGTAAATGTATTTTGTTTGTATGTGTTTCAGTATGAAAGGATATGCCTGTGCAGTTTTTAATTTCATTTTAATTCATTCATCATTATACGGAATGATTTATTGGGTCCTTGACTTCAGGCCTGGACCTAGTATTTTAATCAAATCCTTCTGGCCAGCCCTATGAGAGCTGAAAGTCAGCTCAGTGGTTTGGTTAAACTACTTTAATAATAATAATATATGGGATGGTTAAGGAGCATTTATTCTATTTAGGAAACAGACTACAACTGCTGGCTTTCAAAGGGTGCTGCGGTGCATGATCAGTTCAAAAATACTATCAGACTCTCAGGCTTCCCAGTGATTAGTTGAGGCACGTGGGGTAAGGCTCTGCTTATGACATGTTCATACAAAATTTGCTAACTTTTACATCCCTCCTTTCCTTTTTAGAGATTTTTTTATTGTTAAACAGATAGAACAGCACAGAAATGATAATCATAATAAAACTTGGTGACATAAAATCAATAAATTTATTATTGAATTACATTAAGAGGAGTGTTTGAAAAATCGTTTTATTAATAACTGTTTTTTGCATGAATCAAGCAGAAAATTTTGGCATTGGTTAGTTTATGTATAGCCGAAAGGTCAGTATTCATATTTTCCTTCTGGCCCACCCCCATTCGCAGGTAGCCCCGCCCCCCCAAAAATTCTTTAAAAAAAAACTCAGCCATAACTATTGCAACCTAAGAGCTGAAATTTATTTGGTAGACAGGTATTATAGATAAAAATAAAGTAATAGAGCATTTTTTTTTTTTTTTTACAAATATTTTTCGATTTTTGAAAAATCTTGGATCGATTTCGTGGAAAAATAAATCCCAAAAATATTTTTGGGACAAAATAAAAAAAAAAACTCTCTATAGTTTTGTAGACAATCTATTTAGCTTTCATTTGTTTTTGTTTCATTGTTGAATGGAAATTGAATTCGTTACGTCTGAGTTTTCATTTGAATGTCGATAACTTTAGTTTTGAGATATCGGCCTTCAAAGTTTTATAACGGTATTTTTTGCTTCTCTGTGTATTTATTTGCTTGCTGTTACACAGTTTGATGTTTTAATGACATATTTGATATCTTATATCATATTTGTGTTATCTGTGATTATTATTTTGTGTATATTGCATTATATATCATATATTTAGGCTCCTGGTCCCTCTTTCCTCTCTCTTGGATACACTCCTCTTCATGGCGTGTTTTCTTCCTTTCTCTTACGGAACGTAGATGTTGTTTAAATTTTCTTGGTCTCACGGCATAGTTTCTCTGAACAATGAAATGTGCAAAACCAAGAGAAATACAAAAATTGACTTTCAAAGTAATATAAGTGCGCTGAATGGAAAGTGTGCCAAAACACGGGCGGAGGAGTTGGGCAGCGCTGTTTTGCCAATCGAGAAGTTGAGCACCACTGATCCTTAGCCCGTTAGGAGTTCTATTAGTATGGTGCTGAACTTCGTATTCTTCGCCTTTCTCTTCGTTTTTCGACTACGGATCAGAGGTTACAACAACTTTCAACAGTTTGTGAGGACGCGTTACGGCCCAGCCCTTCTTCACAAATGTCGCAAGCTGGAAAAATTGGTTCAAAAGAAAGAAAAAGTAAGCCTAGATTTAGATTTCCTACAATACTGTCGAATTAATAATGTTATTCCTAATTTCATTAAATTCAAGGTGTATAAGAAGTCTCTCTATCGTTCACAGTTTTATATTGATACCACTAAATATTTATTAAACTACGAAATAAGCTGTAAACAGAAAGCCACTGAACGTTTGAACAAGCTATCCAATACCTTCCGTAATGAGGTGCTTGAGTCTTTTTCTATTGTTGATAGGATTATTTTTACCAAACTGTTCAATGACAGCATTCAACATTTTATCAATACTACTCAGAGACGACATAACAAAAAGCTCTCCAACCTAGGAATTGTATTACCTAAATTCCATGGCTATCACAAGACAGTATTTAACTTTTCTAAATATGTATTGTCAAAACGTGAGGAGTTCCTTCTGTCTTTTGGATTGGACTTTTGTTTACCCCATTATAAGCCAAACTTTTGCCAATTCTATTTGCCCCTCGAATTCTTGTTCCATAGACTAAAAAATCTTAATTTGTGTCACGATCTAAGCAGACTTCAAAATGAGTTGATGTCGTTGTCTCATGGTGCTTTTTCCAGACTCAAACCCCACTGGGCCCCCTTTTTTTAGAAAGAGTGACCTTGTAACCCTAAAAGCCTTAGCCAAACGAGACGATTTGATTATTACTAGGCCTGATAAGGGAGGGAACTGTAATTCTAGACAAGTCCGAGTACATTAACAAAATGAATGTGATTCTTAATGATAGCACTAAATTTCAAGAAATAGGATTGCCAAATTACCAAGCAATTTTTAAAGTAGAAGACAAAATCAATAGGTTTCTGCGAACACTAAAAATGAGAAAAATCATAGATGAGAAGGTATACCAAGATCTCTTTTCTACTGGCTCCTCTTTCGGAAGGCATTCTGTATGGCCTTCCCAAAATTCACTAAAACCAATGTTCCTCTTCGCCCTATCCTTGCTGGACTGTACAATGCCCCAAACTATAAGTTAGCTAAATTCCTTGTACCCTGTTGGAACCCTTGACCACTAACCAATATACCTTAAAAATTCAGAACAATTCAAAGACCGTATCTTGTATCAAGACTCCGATTTATTTATGACAAGCCTAGACGTAGAATCACTATTTACAAATGTTCCCGTTAGAGAAACTATCACTATTATCCTTGATAAGCTCTTTCCTAATCCTGATTCGGTTTACTGTAATTTTAATCGCCCCTTTTTAAATCGCTCTTAGAACTAGCAGTGCTGGACACGGCCTTTGTATTTAATGGAAAACTGTTTAAACAAATAGAAGGCATGGCCATGGGAAGTCCATTAGGACCAACCTTTGCGAACATTTTTATGTGCTCCCTGGAGGAGCACATCCTTGAAGAATGTCCCTTGGCCTATCGCCCTCTTTTTTACTCTCGATACGTAGATGATACGTTTGCTCTTTTTAAACATGAAACCGATTCTGACCGATTTCTTTGATTTTGCCAATGCCTGTCATAGTAGCATCACTTTTACCTTGGAGAGGAACAGGATTCTAAACTGGCCTTTTAGATATTTTGATTTTTAAAGAAAATGACCGTTTCAATACTACTGTTTTTAGAAAAAGAACGTTTACTGGTCTTGGGTCAAACTTTTATAGCTCCTGCTTTTTTAATTTCAAACTTAACTCTGTCCACACTCTCATACACCGTGCTTTAACTCTCACTTCTAATTGGGCCCTTTTTCATGAAGAAATCCTTTTCCTGCAACAATACTTTAACAATAATTGCTTTCCACACAAAACATTCTATAGAATTCTTTCCAGACTACTGAACAAATCATTCAGCCCTACAGTAAATTTTAATGTCCCTAAACTCCCTATATACGCCGTTTTCCCATTTTCACATGATGATAGTTTTAGAAGGGATTTCATTAGGATCGTTCAGAGGTACTTTGGGGCCATTGACATCAAACTCATCCCGAAAAATCCAAAGACAATCGGCTCATTCTTCGGGTTTAAAGATCGGCTCTGCCCTTTGATGTCGTCTGGTGTTGTTTATGAATATACTTGTCCCAGATGTAGTCTGCGAACATATGTTGGATCCACCAGGCGGCTTCTCAAGGTCAGGGCCGACTCTCATAAGGGGGTGAGCTATAGAACTGGATGCCGACTCTCCAATCCAGAGCTATCCTCCATAAGAAATCATGCCACCAAGTGCAAAACACAGATAAATTATGATGATTTCAAAGTTATTGGCCAGGCACAGAACCAACAGAAACTGCAGATACTTGAGTCTTTAAACATTAAACTACGGGTTCCCTCATTAAACACGCAAACTACCTCAATTCCATTGTTTTTGCCATAGGTCATTACTATTTGTACCTCTGATCTTTTTGTTTTGTTTTTCTGTATATATTTTTCTTTTACTGTTAGTGTGGTTCTATCGTTTGCATTGTAAGGTGAGCGTCTTCTGCTTTTTTTTTTTTTTTTTATAAGTATATTACTGTCTTTGTTTGTTTCTCTGTTATTGGAAAGAGAAAAAGAATTTTCTTAAAATTAGACAATTTTTATTCTTTTTTTATTTTGAGGGTTTTGTGATTTTGCTATTTTTAATGTGCTCTTGTGTAACCATATGTGTCCGTGTGTAACGTGATTTTAAGCTTTGTGTGTATGTATTTAAGTGTGCTCTTGTGTATGTAATTTTTAACAGCCTTTATAGATTTTTAGTGACTAATGTTTTAACGTAATTCAGTTTTAGCCGTTCAGTACTTTTATTAATTTATTTAATTTTCCATAGAATTCCCTGATGATGTGATTATGAATCACGAAACGTAGGAAACAATAAAGGAAGTGTGAATCTCAGAGTATTCCTGCCCTTGACTATATTATGTGCATATATATATATATATATATATATATATATATATATATAATTATATATATATATATATATATATATATATATATATATATAGTTTTATATATTATATATAATGATTAGTTTTCTATTGTGTGAATGTTATTTCATAAGAATATAGTAGGGTAATGATAGTGATAATATTAAAGATTTGCATACAGCTCTTATCAAACACTGTTTGGCTGTCAATAGCCACATCGTTGACAATATACTGATACCCTGGAACCGCAAGATTGCATGCAAGATAGAGGTGAGTGGTACACCGTTTGAAGGCTTTGATACTCTGCTGATGAGCCTTGTGTTAGGTGTATAAAGCGGCTAATGTTGTAGTTTTTTACATGGGGTTTCATCTGTGGTTCAGCAGTCAAAGTATGAATGCGACAGTAACTTATGTTTTTCTCTGTAGAATATGTCTTAATGTTAAAGTGTAGTTTTTGCTCAGCACAAAAAGTTAAGCAAAGACAGACCTCAATGAGGACGAAGCAAGAGAAAGAATAATTTAAATATTATCTTCCAAGAATTTAGATCTTCATTTGCAGCCTTCTCCCTCTCTTATGGCTGGAAGTCTCGTATTTCCTCAGCTTTTTCTATCGTTTCATTAATCTCATTACTCTTGGGAAAGTGCAATTGAGGGCTCTTTCAGTCACTTTATATTCTCGTTCGAGATGCCATCCAGTGCCACACCTTGGCTCTCACGAAGACTATATGGGTTTACTTTTCTTTCAGCCCCCCCTGATCCCAACCCCTTGACGAGGTTGGGGGCTTAGGGATCCACAGCAGAGAGAGTATGCTTCTTTTCACCTACTCTCACTGCTGTGGATTCAACTGATCATTGGGACCTTTAACTCCTTCACTCCTCCTCCTGTAAATTTTCCCCTTCCCTTCTTCCTCTTTCGTTGACGACTTTGGCATGATTTTGGATCATTCAATTGACTGCTCTCTTTGAGTTGATGGAGGGTGGAGTTGGACGGCATGCCTCTCCACCCGTAGAACTCGAGTACCTGACGTGATCGAGCGAGGGGAAAGTTTAATGTCAAACCCTGTCCTCAGTGCCGGGTCGTGATCTCGACGGACATCATGACGCCTTAGCACTGGGGGTACGGTGTATATCCGGATATTACCCCTAGGACAGCCCTAATTAAAGGGATGACCTGTCCTCTAATTGTGACTCCATGGTGGGTATGGGGAATATCTGGATGAATTAAATTTCTTCGTTTTTATGTCAACCCCCCTTATTTCTGCTGATGACTCTATGCTTTCCTCAAAGGACTTGGCCATGGAATCCCTCCAAAACTCTATTATGGCTACTTTACAGCCATATGTACCAAACACTCAATCTCAAAGGAGAAGAACATTTAAAAGAATGACCCTTGAGGATCTTTTTTCTCCTCCAGTGTGGGCTCAGTATATCACTCTCACTTTAAGTGAAGAAGTAACCTCTCTAAGTGACTTGGTTATATACCGTTCACTTAAGAAAATTCTTGTCTGTGACAATCTTAAATTCTCCGTGGAAAAAAACAAAATCATAGTAAAAGCTAAATCTGAAGAAGAATAAAAAAAACTACTTGAAACTACAAAACTTGGAATCCATCATGTAAATGCTTCTGACGAGGCGCATTATAACACTAGAATTGGAACTATGTTGTTGGATAAACTTAGAGTTGAAAATGACACCAATGAATCTGTGTGTGAAACATTAAAAGAAGTCCTGCAAGATCAAAACATAATGTTAAATCTGTTATTGTCTATGAGAGGAGAAGTGTTAAAACTGGACGAAGTCTGAAGATAGCTAAAATAACTTTTTCACAGCAAACAATTCCAACATTTATGAAAATAGGCAACAAAAAAATAGCAATTAAAGAAGAATATCCAAAACCTATGCAATGTAAGATTTGCTTGAAATTTGAACATACAGCAAAACGATGCAAGTCTTTGGCCTCACCAAGATGCTTTAAATGTGGCTCCTTGGAGCATAGTAGTGATGATTGCAGCAGCCCCAAAAATGCTTTAATTGTAATGGTTCACACCACGCTTATGCAAGGGAGTGTGTATATTTCAGATATTTCAAGAAGCCCTTACCAGATCAAGAAAATATGGTATAACAGTCAAGGAAGCTAAAGAAGACATGAAAGAAGAAGGAATGCAACTTCCCCGCAAAACATTTGCAGATGCACTCAAACTCCAAAGTAAAACAACATCCAATGATGTCTCACAAACCACCCAATCTTCTAACACCAGAAATCAAATAACTGTAGAAGAATCAGATAAAAGCAATACCATGGAGATAAGTAATAAATTCAAAGTACTGTCCAACCTTGCTGTACATGATCATCTTGATGAACAGAGAGAAGATATCTCTGATAATTTACATCTTAACAAAAGCCAAAACAAAGAAGAAGACATATCTCAAATGATAATCCATAACAAAAACAAACTACAAAATACTAAAGAAATTGAAGAAATACTAAGAGAACTAGATGGACCACCAGAGATAGGAAAAAGACCTAGATCACACAGTGTAACGTCCTCGCCTAAGAAAGAGAACGACCTTCATAGTCCAAATAGTAAATGTCTAAAAACTACAAGTTCAGATGAAACCATTATTTATACCACCAATAGTAAAAACCCTTCTGAAAATAATTCTTCTAAAATAATTTCACAGAATTCTAAGGAACCTAAAAGAAAACCAAATATAAAAACACATAAGTCACTGATACGAGACTATGCCATGCCACCTGATTACAGAAAAGGTGCAGGAAGCAAAATTCCGTTGTACAACAACAAAGATATTATCAAAAGTTCCAATTCAAAAAATAAAGTGGACTCAGTTCTCCCAACTCAGGGTCGTAAGACTAAAGTAAGTAAGTAAAATTCAATTCTAAAAATAATAATGACACTCCTTCATTTATATTACAATGGAACATTCGAAGTATTAACAAAAACAAATTAGAATTACTTAAATTAATTGATGAATATAGCCCAATTTGTATCTGCCTCAATGAAACATTTTTACCCATTTCCTACAGTTTTACTAATAAGTTTTATACATCTTATCAACCTCACTCTGCTAATCAGAAAGGAAATATGATTCTCGTCAGAAAAGATGTACCTTTCACAGTACATGATGTTTCATCTGAAATAAATGCCTTAGCAATTCAGATTAAACTAGAGGAAATTATAACAATTTGTTCTATATATCTAAACCCGAATAATAATATAGATATAGAAAAGCTGAATGACTTAGTCAAGAAGCTCCCCCAACCATTTTTACTTATAGGAGATTTCAATGCAAGACATTTATCATGGCATGATGTAAAATCAAACCCTAGAGGCAACATTATACTTGATTTTATTATAGATAATCAACTCCACATATTAGATGAAAACAAACCAACTCATTTTGATCAACGAACAAAGAGTTACTCTCACATAGATTTGTCCTTGTGTTCACAAGATCTAGCAGATAAATATTTCTGGAACACTTATGACGATTTGTGTGGTAGTGATCATTTTCCTGTCTTGACTAATATTCTAAATTTCACTGGAGAGGTAACAATCAATAAATTTGATGTTAGTAAAGCCAATTGGGGAGATTTTGGTGAATGCACAAAGAATGGTCCAATATGGGATGATAATTTGGACATAGAAACTATTTTAGTTATGTTTTTAATTCTGGTAATTGATGCTGCAGAATCATCAATGCCATTTGTATCACATGTGAAGATCAAATGCCCAGTTCCGTGGTGGAATGAGGAGTGTAAAAAAGCAAAGAAGGCTCGTAATAAAGCCCAAAGAAAATTTAAAAGTCTAGAAATGATTCGGATTACATAGAATATAAAGGTCGTGTGCTGTCGCAAAACGAACGTTTAATGAAACACAAAGAAAATCTTGGTGTAACTACCTAAAATCGGTGTGCAAAGATACACCCTTAAGAAAGATATGGAAAAAGTGCATAAAATACTAGGAAAGCACATTCGATCCCATGTACCAGTTTTGAAAATTAACAGCAAACTGATATATGATAATAAAGAGGTAGTAACTTGCTTAGGAGAACATTTAAGTAATATCTCCTAAGGTTCATCAATAAAATCTTTTCACAACATTAAAGAAAAGGAAGAAAAAAATCCAATTAATTTTGAGACTGATCAATGTTATTCATACAATGATTGCTTTACCATGGATGAACTCTTATCGGCATTGTCAACATGCTCTAATACAGCCCCTGGTGAAGATTTGATCACTTTTGAAATGTTGAAACACCTTCACCCTAACAGTTTACAATATTTATTAAAGCTATACAACAAAATATGGATAGAAATATATTTTCCACAAGATTGTGGAAAGCACTGGACCTTCCATTCTTGAAGCCAGGCAAAGATCCTTATGACGCAAATAGCTACAGACCAATAGCATTAACAAGCTGTTTATGTAAACTGTTTGAGAAAATGATTAACAACAGATTAATCTGGTATCTTGAAAAAACAGGATACTTTTCTGTTTCACAATATGGATATAGGAAACTGAGATCTACCCTTGATCCTTTAACTTTACTTGACGCTGATATTGGGAAAGCTTTTACTTCAAATAGTTATGCCACAGCCATTTTCTTTGATATGGAAAAGGCCTATGACAAGACATGGAAACATCAGATTTTAAGAGAAATGCATTATTCTGGACTGAGAGGGTGTTTACCCTTAAACATAGTACAATTTTTAAAGGAAAGAACCTTTAAAGTTAAGATAAATGGTGTTTTATCTAAGGAGTATCCACAATATGAAGGAGTTCCTCAAGGTAGTGTTTTGAGCACCACCCTTTTTATTATGGCTATAAATGACATTACAAAACAACTACCAACTGGTGTACAGTGTTCTTTGTATGTAGATGATTTTGCTATTTGGATCATCCACTCAGATATTTATACAGGACAAAGTATATTACAAAAATCTCTCGATCTTATTGTATCATGGACTACTGCACATGGATTCACTATATCGACAAATAAAACTGTAGCCATTACTTTTACAAATAAGAAAAATGTACCGAAAATGAAATTACTACTATATAATAAACTAATTAATTTTGTGACTCATACCAAGTTTCTGGGGTTGTATTTTGACCAACGAATGACTTGGAAATTTCACATTAATTACCTACGTGAAAGTTGTAGTAAAGTACTTCATCTACTGAAGAAATTGTCACATACCAAGTGGGGCTTAGATAGAAGTACATTACTTTATTTACACAAGACCTTGATATTGAGTAAAATTGATTATGGGTCGCATCTATATGCTTCTGCATCTGACAGTACATTGAAAAAATTAGATCCTCTTCATAATGCAGGTTTGAGATATGCTACGGGTGCATTTAAATCTACACCTGTTATTTCTTTGTATTGTGAAACAGGTCTATGTTCACTTGATCAAAGAAGAGTCGAATATAGTTTAAACTTCTATTCGCGGACATTAAGATACCCATCAAAATTGAGTAGAATTATAAATAATACCAGCATTCCAAAAAGAGTTGGACCACGATCTTTTTATTCATTTGTTATACGACTGAAAATATACATAGAGAAATATAGTATTCCACCATTAAAATTCCTGAACCACTTAACAAATTCAACACCTTTTTGGAAATGGAATAAACCTCATATATGCTATGAATTATTTGATTTGGGGAACAAGGAAATTCCAGGTTTTGCTATCAAACAAATTTTTCTGGAACACCAAGAAATGCATGCAAATACACTCTCCATTTATACAGATGGTTCTAAAACTGATGCTGCTGTGGGATTCGCAGTTATTACAGACGAGGAATATTATTATGGAAGAATGCCTATATATAGCTCCATATATTCCACTGAATTAGCAGGAATTTCATTGGCTCTATATAAAATACCCAAAACTCCCAACAAACATTACACTATATATAGTGATTCAAAAAGTGCTATTCAAGCAATAGATTCTTTTAATCATCATCACCCTGCTATTAGAGCAATACAAGAAAATATTCATTTTTTAAGCATTCGAAATATAAAGATATCCTTGTGCTGGACACCAGGCCATGTTGGAATTGAAAGTAATGAAATTGCTGATAAAAATGCAAAGAAAGCAGCATTAAACGATAAAAATAAAATGTACAAAACTTATTATAAGGACTCAAAAAAGTATTTTAAATCTATATTAGATAAAATCTGGGAGACCAATGGTTGTCACTTGAAAATAACAAACTTAGAGGAATAAAGACTACAATACTCCCTTTTAATAGTTCCTTACAGAAGCAGAGAAACCATGAGGTTGCTTTGTGCAGGCTGCGTAATGGGCACACAAGGTTAACCCATGGCTTTCTTATGACTGGCCAACCTCCTCCAGAATGTGATTCCTGTCAAACCAGAATAACAGTGAAACACATTTTAATTGAATGCTCCAAATATTCACATATTAGACATAAATACTTTGGATCATCTCCTAAAATGCAGGACATTCTGGGAGATGATGACTCAAAAGTTTTTAAGATTTTTAGATTTTTAACAGATACTGATCTCTTAAAATATATATAGATAATTTTATTCATACATATTTTAAAAGTGAAATGTTTTATCTATTTGTTTGTTTGTTTATTTGATTTTTTTATACATATAGCTTACTTATTACAATTTTAAGCATAAATATAGATGTATATGAGTGTGTGTGTGTGTGTGTGTATGCATAAATGCTTAAGTTTCTGCAATTTTAGAGATATTTGTATATATCAGACTGTAATCAGTGAAATTTTAAATATTTGGGGGAAAATTCTATACTTTAATTTTATTTATTTATTTATTTTTTAATAATTGATAATCCCGTGAATATAGATATTTATTTTCTTTCTCTGTGCATGCAAATATATATAAAATTATATAAGTACTGAATTTAAATTAAAACAATAGATTCCATAAATATATTCTATTTAACATAGCATATTCAACAGATTTTATCTGCTTATTAAGCAGCCGATTGGACTTAGTCGGAAGTGGCTGCTAAAACAAATAATTTTAATAATAATAATTCCTTTCAGCCGACTGGTTTTGATTGTCTTTCAGCGTGGGAACAAACTGTGATTACTACCACAGATATTATCTTCTGTTGGTGGGAAGTGTTTCTCAACTCGTTTATACTTTTGTGTTGAATTTTATCACGAGAGGAACATTGTAGTGGTCTACCTAATGTCCGTATCTAGCCCAAGGGCATGAGGATAAGGATATAGGAAAATATTAAATAAATACCATATTTGCTAATAACATGAGGGCTAATATTGGGGCCGAACTTCATAAAATGACGCATGTGCAAAAGAATGAAGCCAAATAATGATAGATGGATGTAGGAATGCTCATATATAGACAGGTGTTGGAATGAAGTTAGTTAAATGACAGATGGTCACAGGAATGAGGCCTATACAGTGACGGATGGTCATGAGAATGCAGCATATGGATTGATGGAGGATTGTAAAAGCCAGCTAAATGGAAGATGTTTATTGAAATGGAGCAATAAATGATTGAAGGTAATAAGAATGAATCCTATGAAATGATGGATGGGTATATAAATGATGCCAATTAGATGACGCTTGGTTATTGGAATAAAGCCTATAAAATGATGAGTGTTAAGAGAAATGTAGTCAATAAAATGATGGATGTTTATTGGAATAAATTAAATTACGGATGGTTAAGGGAATGAAGTCTAAAGTGGCAAATTTGAAAAAGAATAAAGACAGTTCAATGACACATAGTCAAAGAAATGAAGACTATAAAAGGACAGATACTTCCAGATATGAAGCCAGGGTAGTCTTGTGCCCACGGACGTACAGTGTCTGCAGACAGAAGCGAGAAATTTGTTCGTAGACAGACTCGCCGCAAGTGTCTGCCGTACAAACCATCGAAGTATATGTTGAGCAGTTTCAGCAAACCAGGACCCACTACGACAGGTCGGCCAGACGGGGGATTAATGATGAATCACCCGGATCGACTGCGTAAAGTGGACCATGAGCCATGGTTCATGGGTTGTAAACAAAAAGTTCCTCCTCGCTCCCACGTGTGTGTGAGCGCTGGAATTCAAGATACATTGTTAAAGAACTTTTTAGAGCCATGACGAATAATTGTGCAGTGTATGGTTGTTCGAACTCCAAGTTTCAGACGAAAAACTTCGGATAAGGTATTTTAGATTTGAAAGGGGAAACTACCGAGATACGTGGCTGAACATATGTCGTCGTGCATGTCAAACCCTAGGATCATAAGATGAAATGAAGTCATGGCTGCTGAATATTGAAACCCCCTAACAATAAGCGTTTATTAAAGGAAGACTGTGCTATCTCTTTCATTTGGCAAATGGTGTTTAAACTCCCTTGTTGCCTGTGTACTGTACATGAATAAAAAATTAATACTTTAAATGTAACATATAGACATACAGCGCATGTATGTATTGTGTATAACGACTCACAAAATGTATTATTTTCTCTCAGTTAATAAAGTTAAGGGAAAATATATAAAAACCTTTTCATCTATACAGTCAGGAGTTGATGTACCAGTTTAGGTGATATATTTTTTGGAATATCATCTGTATAGTGTATTTGGCACCTTAACAACGCGCTAAGAATTTCAAAAAAATTTGAGAAAATTGAAATATCCAGAATTAAAATGAGGAAATGAATTAATGTAAATATTTGGCACAATTGTACATAAATACATGTCACATGAGGACAAATTTCTCTTCATTTATTGAACGTTTGAGGTCTTTTGGGTAATCTTCATTGCAGTCTATGTCATGTTTGTCAAAGATGTGTTTAAAACAGTACAAAGATAGAAATGTTAATTACTTGAAGTTCTTGCCCTTGTCTATCGATAAAAAAAATTAACTTACAATTTTGACATGGGCTGTATTTTCTTTTAACAAAATAACCGACGCTGTTAAATAATGAGGTTACTGGTAGAGTACCATTAAAATTAAGTTAATACAAAACTGAAACTATTAGATGGTCGATCGTTCTGTTGTATCGTTGAGCCAGTAACCCCCCACCCCTCCGTAGTGGGTCCTGCCAGCGACTAGCCCGCGTAACGAGCGTCCTGGAGCAAACACAAGACACTAGCTGCCATTAGTTCGTACGCCGTAACGCGGCTGCTGTGCAAGTTTGACGCCAAGAGTCATTGCATTATTTTTGTTATAAGAAACAGGTACTTGTAAGAAAAGTATATAAATATTTATTGATATTGCTAAAGCAGTAATATATTTGTAATTACTGATATTGCAAAAGCAATAATGTGTTAGTTATATATGAAAATATATACTGAAATATACCCAGAATTCGTGGATATTAGAATTATAATATAGTTTTTATTGAAATAATATAAAACGCGATTGTAGACGTATGTGTTAGCTTTATTTTTTATTTTAAATTTGAACAGTTATACTACATTACGTGTTTATTTTCGGATCTGCAAGATCATTTGTTATTATATGAAATTACGGTGTATGTGACTGTCTAAACTTTTTGTGAAATAATGTTTATATCAAGGCTTGATATATATCCCCGCAGGTCTGTGGGATTAAAACTTTCTTTGGAAATGTAATATACTGCAGAAACGTGTAGGTGCATGCAGACAGGAGAAAGAATAAAGCTGCCCGAAGTCTGGGTTGCACTCTTATGCTTTTCCACATATTTGTGTCCTGCCTCGTTACAAAGGGTGTCACTTTTTCAAGTAGAGTATGTGAGGTGCTTGGGTCCATTCCCAAATAACTTTTCGTGGTCTTTATTTGTCTCCTGAAGTTCTCGTAATATATTCACATGACTTCCCAGGTTTTTCCATATCAGAAACCAGCTTTTGCACCATTTCCCTTTACCAAGTTTTCTTCTAAATCTCGTAATAAACAAAGCTATCATTAGGGCACAGTGGCACGCGCTTTCCATATTTTTGGCCACGAACCTTGCAGCGTTAGCGTCGTAACCACACTTGCCTCCATCCCGACTTTGACTGCCCAGACACGGCCACGGCGTGTGGCCACTCAGAAAGTTTAGATTTCCCCAGATTTGTGACCCAAAATAGCCAAGACAAGCAAAAAGAGAAAAAAAAAATCGCAAAATTCTTATTGTTCAATAATATAAAAATTACCTTTATTAATTACAGATATTCTTCCTTTTCTCAATCGCTATCGATGTCACTTTCGGCAACTCCAGAATAGAGAGTTGCCATTTCTTTCGTACTTTTTCTCTCTCCAAATACCGTTTATGATATCCTCCACTTTTTGCATTTTGAATAAGTGATATTGGTGGCTGCCACAGTGCCACTGATAACAAGGTGAATCTTGACGAGTAATAGCTTGTGTTGCAATTAGACGGTTTGATGCAGTAATGACGTGAAGCCTGTTAGTTTGTATTGTTGTAACAATATTCAGTTGTGAAAAAACCCGTTCAACAGCGGCAGAGAAATATGAGAGAGCCAGAAGAATGCACACGAATCCTGATAGAAGATCAAATTTAGAATTAAGGTTTCCATCTGTGATTTGTCAAAGGTCCAACCAAAATGATGCTGGCATATCACTTATGTTCTTTAGTATTTCGTTAGAGTCAAGTAAATCCCTCCATTGGTCCTGTAAGATATCTACTAGCTGCTGTTCTTTAAAAAGATTTGGAAATCGAATTGCTAGTTCTAAAATAGCATCTTCACTTCTTTCAGATGAGAGAGTATGTTTAGGATCTATAATACTAAGCAAAGAAACAACACTACTACGATCAAAAGCAAACCCTTTCCTTATCTGTGGGCACAATTCCACTAAAAATACACGGCAGTCAACACGGAATCTTTTTTCATTTTCTTTTAAAGGTTCTTTCAACAACGCTGCTTTGCACCTACCACCAAGGTTGATATAATTGACACTCTTGTAGAGATTCATCATAAGGATCAATTTCACCTAATTCATTTGAATTAAGCTTTTGATCAGAAACAAACAAATTCAAGATAATTCAGTATTCGTCTGCAATGGTAGATAAAAGCGTTGACAGTCTGAAATGTTCCGATTGAAATTCTAGATTCATTTTGTCTACAGTACTCTAGGGGTTATATAATTTAGAAATAGCAAGATGTTCTTTGCTCCAGTGAATTGTCATAATTTTGTAAATGTTGGATGCTCCATCAACTTTATCTGTCTTGGCTTCAGATTTAAAATAGAGGTTTAGTGCCTCCCACTGTTCCAAAATTCGGCCTATGACTGACCATCTCGACAGCCACCGAGGTTGTGACAACTTCAGTATTTTATGTTTGGGTGCATGGACATTATCATGAATCATTTGTAACTCATGTTACCTCTTGCTGCTGCGAGCAAAGTAACAACAAACATCTTTTACAAAGATTCGAGCCATGAAGGCAAGCACTTACTGGCTTCACGGGAGCATAGAGCAGAGGAGTGACAGACACATCCCAAGACAAAAACACGGGGGAACATCTTTCTTAAGAAGTGCCAGAACACCTTTCTTTTCCCTTAACATCGTAGAACAATTATCACTGGCAAATCCAATAACATTTTCCATTAGAATCTGCTTTTCTTTCAGTAAAGCCTTTATGGAGCTATAAAGTCCCTCTGATGTTGCATTATCCACCTGACAGATAGGTATTAGAGAGAACGTTATTGAATGATAGTTATGGAAATAAAGCTTATAAACGGACGAATGTTTTATAGAATTAAGCATATTAAATGAAAGAGTGTTATGATAATGAAGCATGTTAAATGAATGTATATGGGAATTAGGCAAATTAAGCCGAAAAAAGTTATGAGACTGAAACCTTTAAGAGAGCAGAGATTCGTAGGAATGAGTTACGGTGTCAGTGACCTATAAAATGAGTGATAGTCTGAGGAGTGAAGCTTGTAAAATGATGGATGGTTAAAAGAGTGAAGCCTAATAGATGTCAGAAGGTTATAAGGATGAAACACTTGAAATTAGATGAGATTAAAGGAATGAAGCCAATCAGATGAAAGATAAAAGATTGAGCCCTGTAAAATAATATATGGCTCTGTATGAATTAAGCCAGTTAAATGACAGATGCCCATGGGAATGAAGCCTAAAGAAGGGCGATGTTTGTAGGATTTAAGCTAGTTAAAAGAATGGTGGTTATAGGAATTATATGATCTAAGCCTGTTAAAAGACTAATGGTTATATGATTTGTAGGATTTAAGCCAGTTAAAAGAATGATGACTATAAGAATTGTAGGATTTAAGCCAGTTAAAAAAGTGATGGTTATATGAATTGTAGGATTTAAGCCAGTTAAAAGAATGATGGTTATAGGAATTGTAGGATTTAAGCCAGTTAAAAGACTGATGGTTATATGAATTGTAAGATTTAAGCCAGTTAAAAGACTGATGGTTATATGAATTGTAGGATTTAAGCCATTAAAAAGAATGATGGTTATATGAATTGTAGGATTTTAGTCAGTTAAAAGAATGATGGCTATATGAATTGTAAGATTTAAACCAGTTAAAAGACTGATGGTTATATGAATTGCAGGATTTAAGCCAGTTAAAAGACTGATGATTATAGGAACTGTAGGATATAAGTCACTTAAAAGACTGATGGTTATATGATTTGTAGGATTTAAGCCAGTTAAAAGAATGATGATTATAGGAACTGTAGGATTTAAGCCAGTTAAAAGACGTGGTTATAGGAGTTGTAGGATTTAAGCCAGTTAAAAGACTGATGGTTATATGAATTGCAGGATTTAAGCCAGTTAAAAGACTGATGGTTATATGAATTGTAGTATGTAAGCCAGTTAAAAGACTGATGGCTATAGTAGTTGTAGGATTTAAGCCAGTTAAAAGACATGGTTTTAGGAATTGTAGGATTTAAGCCAGTTAAAAGACTGATGGTTATAGGATTTAAGCCAGTTAAAAGAACGATGGTTATAGGAATTGTAGGATTTAAGCCAGTTAAAAGACTGATGATTATAGGAACTGTAGGATTTAAGCCAGTTAAAAGACATGGTTAGAGGAGTTGTAGGATTTAAGCCAGTTAAAAGACTGATGGTTGTATGAATTGTAGGATTTAAGCCAGTTAAAAGACTGATGATTATAGGAACTGTAGGATTTAAGCCAGTTAAGAGACATGGTTATAGGAGTTGTAGGATTTAAGCCAGTTAAAAGACTGATGATTATATGAATTGTAGGATTTAAGCCAGTTAAAAGAATGATGGCTCTATGAATTGTAAGATTTAAACCAGTTAAAAGACTGATGGTTATATGAATTGTAGGATTTAAGCCAGTTAAAAGAATGATAGATATATGAATTGTAAGATTTAAGCCAGTTAAAAGACTGATGGTTATATGAATTTTAGGATTTAAGAAAGTTAAAAGTGATGGTTATAGGAATTGTAGGATATAAGTCACTTAAAAGACTGATGGTTATATGATTTGTAGGATTTAAGCCTGTTAAAAGACTGATGATTATAGGAACTGTAGGATTTAAGCCAGTTAAAAGACATGGTTAGAGGAGTTGTAGGATTTAAACCAGTTAAAAGACTGATGGTTGTATGAATTGTAGGATTTAAGCCAGTTAAAAGACTGATGATTATAGGAACTGTAGGATTTAAGCCAGCTAAGAGTCATGGTTATAGGAGTTGTAGGATTTACACCAGTTAAAAGACTGATGATTATATGAATTGTAGGATTTAAGCCAGTTAAAAGAATGATGGTTATAGGAATTGTAAGATTTAAGCCAGTTAAAAGACTGATGGTTATATGAATTGTAGGATTTAAGAAAGTTAAAAGAGTGATGGTTATAGGAATTGTAGGATATAAGTCACTTAAAAGACTGATGGTTATATGATTTATAGGATTTAAGCCAGTTAAAAGACTGATGATTATAGGAACTTTAGGATTTAAGCCAGCTAAAAAAACATGGTTATAGGAGTTGTAGGATTTAAGCCAGTTAAAAGACTGATGGTTATAGGAATTGTAGGATTTAGGCCAGTTAAAAGACTGATGGTTATAGGAACTGTAGGATTTAAGCCAGTTAAAAGAAATGGTTATAGGAATCGTAGGATTTAAGCCAGTTAAAAGACTGATGAGTATAGGAATTGTAGGATTTAAGCCAGTTAAGAGACTGATGGTTAAAGGAATTGTAGGTTTTAGGTCAGTTAAAAGATATGGTCATATGAATTGTAGGATTCAAGCCTGTTAAAAGTCCGATGGTTATAAGAACTGTAGGATATAAGCCAGTTGAAAGACTGATGGTTATAGGAATTGTAGGATTGAAGTCGGTTAAAAGACGTGGTTATAGGAATTGTTGGAGTTCAGCCAGTTAAAAGACTGGTGGTTATATGAATTATAGGATGTAAGCCAGTTAAGACATGGTTATGGAAATTGTAGGATTTAAGCCAGTTAAAAGACTGATGATTATAGGAGTTGTAGGATTTGAGCCTGTTAAGAGACTGATGGTTATAAGAATGTAGGTTTAAAGCCACTTACAAGACTGATGGTTTTAGGAATTGTAGGATTTAAGACAGTTGAAAGACTGATGGTTATAGGAATAGTAGGGTTCAAGACAATTAAAAGACTGATGGTTATATGAATTGTAGGATTTAAGCCAGTTAAAAGACTGATGGTTTAATAAGAATGTAGGATTTAAGCCAGTTAAAAGAATGATGGTTATAGGAATTGTAGGATTTAAGACAGTTAAAAGACTGATGGTTATAAGAATGTAGGATTTAAGCCAGTTAAAAGACTGATGGTTATAGGAATTGTAGGATTTAAGCCAGTTAAAAGACTGGTGGTTATAAGAATGTAGGATTTAAGCCAGTTAAAAGACTGATGGTTATAGGAATTATAGGATGTAAGCCAGTTAAGACATGGTTATGGAAATTGCAGGATTTAAGCCAGTTAAAGGACTGATGATTATAGGAACTGTAGGATTTGAGCCTGTTAAAAGACTGATGGTTATAAGAATGTAGGTTTAAAGCCAGTTACAAGACTGATGGTTATAGGAATCGTAGGATTTAAGACAGTTAAAAGACTGATGGTTATAGGAATAGTAGGGTTGAAGACAGTTAAAAGAGTGATGGTTATATGAATTGTAGGATTTAAGCCAGTTAAAAGACTGATGGTTATAAGAATGTAGGATTTAAGCCAGTTAAAAGAATGATGGTTATAGGAATTGTAGGATTTAAGACAGTTAAAAGACTGATGGTTATAAGAATGTAGGATTTAAGCCAATTAAAAAAAATTATGGTTATAGGAATTGTAGGATTTAAGCCAGCTAAAAGACTGATGGTTATAAGAATGTAGGATTTAAGCCAGTTAAAAGACTGATGGTATAGGAATGATCCCTGTAAAATGGCGGATGTTAATAGAAATGGAGAGAGAGAGAGAGAGAGAGAGAGTATGTGTAACGGAACTGAGTGCTCCGAGAATTGTGGACTGACACAGAATGCATGCGAAATGCAATGCTCTCCCACGCGTAATGAGGCTCTTGTGATGCAGAGGAAACCTGCTTCGGATTAGTGGAAATTTCATTGGATGTTACTTCAGTTTAGCGAAACATTTGGTGAATTGTTGCTTTATATCAACAGAACATTTACTGAAATACTAGTCGTAGTTACGATGCTCCCTTTAGAAGATAAAAAAGTATTACAAAGGTTCAAATGATGAGGCTAGTAATTCTTGTATATATAATGCGTTGAATGACCAAACAGTTTAAACAGAGGTTACTCCAACACTAGCCTGATGTATTATCTAAGCATCGGAAATGTTAAATTTCACTTTTATTGAAAGAAAAGAAAGGGGTTGGGCAAGTAGAGAGAGAAATTGGTAGAAACTGGTATAGAAGGACTAGACTCGAGTAAAATTTGGGATCACGCTGAGCCATGCTCTCTGGATCAGAGGTGGAAAATACAGAGAAAAGAGTCGCTGGAGACTCGTCGTAAATAACAAACATTGGCTTGGAAATCAAGATGGAATAATAGAAAACAGGTAAAAGGATGAATATGTACTGTACATATTCAATCGGTGGAAACCAGTAATGCCGTCATTGCATGGTTCCGTGACTCGGCTCTCTTTCCCTATGCTACCAAACTTCGGAATTATGTTCTTGACTTTACAACTGTATAGACACTATTTCGTTCCTTCAGTTAGAATTCAATGTACTGGTTTTGTTTTGCCCTTGATTCTATTTTTCTTTGAGCATGGGCTGTAGATAAGGGAATTAGGTTTTCTGTATCACTGGTCCAAGAAGGTCCTAGCCTGGAATAAAAATATCAGTCATTGAGTTAACGGAATTGTAAGTGAGAGAACCTGAGGGCAGTAACTACTGGAAATAGGGGATCAGAATTTACTCCGTCAGTAACAACCGATAAGCATTAACATAATATACTAAATATGGTTTTAGAGAGAGAGAGAGAGAGAGAGAGAGAGAGAGAGAGAGAGAGAGAGAGAGAGAGAGAGAGAGAGAGAGAGAGAGAGAGAGAGAGAGAGAGAGAGGGAGAGAGAGAGAGAGAGAGAGAGAGAAATTGTTTTGAAGCTGTTATAGTATTTTATTATTCCTGTTAACATTTCCTCTACCTCTGTGCAGTCAGTCGTGCCTTCATTCACAGATAGAATAGAATATAGTTTGTAAGCCATTCCTGCGAAGCTTCATAGTTCTACAAACAGATGGTATTCGAAGGGGAAAACGTTATTTCGATAAATTAAGCTACCCGTGCGACATATTCAGCACAGTTTACTTATATTTTACGTGTTTGATAACTTAGTCTTCACTGTCAACACTGGACCGCATTTACTCAGTATATTTACCTGATATTGTTTTACTGCGAACAGAATTTGTTAGGTGAAAAGCAAATAAATTATGCATAATCCTGGATTTCAGGAAGATATGCTTTCATATTTATTTTCGCGCAGTTTAACAAATAGAACACATTAGACTAACCAAAGAATAGTTTTAAAATACTTATTTTAATGTTTCGGCACTACTTTGGTGCCATTTTCAAAATCTGTGGACGTGAGTAAAAGACCTGAATATGATAAAAGTTTATCCAATTTTAAAATCACAAAAATACAGCAAAAGTCTAAAATTCTGTATGAGTCATCATGAACAACAATGGTTACTTAATTGTCAAGAAGAATTTAAACCCTTGATAGATAAACAGTATGTTGATGGCTCTTTCTTGGTTTTTGAAAAAGAACATATTATGCCGTTCTCTGACTATCTTAATACTCGGCATGAGAAAATCAAATTTACAATGGAAAGAGAGGTCAGTAATAGAATGCAATAAATTGATTTACTTACTGAAAAATATAATTCTAAATTTTTCATATCTATATACAGAAAACCTACCTTCACAAGAAGTTGTTTAAACTTTGAAAGTGCCTGTTATGAAAAATACAAACATATACCATCACCACACTCATCCTCCAACTATTCATTATTAGTTTATTCACTCGTTTTTAGGAATCTAATGGTTTTAATGACTATTTGTTATAGTTAATTGCGTAGATTTTTTCAATTATGAATTTTAACCAATTAACCAAAAGAGTGGGCCTGAAAGAAATATATTTCAGGTTTTCTTAAATATCATAAAGAACCAAGAGAACTATTCCAGTCATACATACCACAAATGGACTTGAAACTGTTATTATATAAAAAATTTAAAAACGTATTTCAGTTGTAAAGAGAAACTGCCAGTTGGTCTATGCTCATTGGCGGTTTATAATTTTACTTGTTGCAAATGTAGTTTGGAATACATTGGTTTTAGTATAAAGAATCTTTCGTGTCG